>NC_067245.2:67093456-67393673 GCF_019359855.2 Lolium perenne
CGCACCTTCATCCCTCCCCCTCCTGGCGTCACGGATTATCTCGACGAGGAGGAGGGTGAAGCCGAAGAAGAGGTCCTGGGCGATGCTGGTGCCGGCGATGCTCCTCCGGAGGCCCCTGCTGCATGATGATTTCCTTTGAAGTGTTTGCTCATTATATCTGTTGGTCCTGTTGCTTTAAGACAATATCTGTTAAATTCTGCCCCGGAATGCCGGGGCTTATGATGTAAAACTTAAGTTTGCCTGTGGTTGTGCTACAACATTTCCTGCCGGTAAGTTATACCGGTAGCTAAGTACTTATGAGTTTGCCTTAACATATTTTGCTTTTGGTTCCGCTTTTATCCTGCACTGCAAAGATTTCTCAATTGCTTCCGCATCCAATTTGATGCATACTTGGTTCTTTTGCCTTGGCTCTGCCTGCCTTCTCTGGGCGTTCTTTGGCGTATGAGCACAAGGTTCTTTCACCAAACAAGCATCTTCTTGAACTTAGAAATAACTTTGAAATTTTGCAAAAAACCGGTTTAACGGGTTAATTAAATTTTTCAGATTGTTCTTTCCTGCTCTCCCTTTTCGCAGTTCATGTGCTTATCCCCTACCGGTTTATCTTGCTTGCCATGAAGCCGGTTTGCGGACAGCAGAGTCGAAGACTCGGTAGGATTTAGCACACTACTAAACCGGAAAGAAAAACATTCAATAAGCAACCGGTAACCTGAAAAAAATAGACAATTTACATGCAACTTAAGTTGGGGTAGTCCCCGAGATTCACTCAAGGTTCCGGCATCTTTTATTCATAGCATATAAGGTACAAAAAGGAACTTCTTACACCACCACTTCAAGAGTAGAAAGGACGCAATGAGCTACGTTCCATGGACGCTTGCTCTCCTCGCCGGACCTGTCCGCCTTTCCTTTCTTCCATTCCCGTGCATCTATCAAGTAGTATGCATCATTGTGAAGCACCTTGCTTACAATGAAGGGACCTTCCCACGGTGGCAAAAGCTTATGCCGGCCTTCAAAGGCGCTGCACCAGGCGAAGTACAAGATCTCCCTCCCGGAAAACTCTTGGGTTAACCTTCCGGTTATGATAGCGTCTTAGGTTTCTTTGGTAAATGGCTGTTCTTGCCAAAGCCAGCTCTCTTGCTTCTTCTAGCAAGTCCACATCGTTTTCTCACGGCCTCTTTGACCTCTTGCTCAGTATAGAGCTGTACCCTTGGTGAATCATGGATGATATCGGTTGGTATCACCGCTTCGCTCCATAAACCATGAAGAAGGGAGTGTATCCGGTAGACCGGTTTGGAGTTGTTCTTATACTCCACAAGATCGATGGTAGCTCATCGAGCCAACATCCCGGTGACTTTTCCACCGCATCAATGAGTCTAGGCTTGATACCGGAAAGCACCAAGGCATTCATTCTTTCTACTTGGCCATTGCCCCGTGGATGTGCCATCGAGCACAAATCCAACCGGATGTTCTTTTCTTCACAGAACCTTTTGAACTCTCCTTGAGCAAAGTTGGTTCCTTTATCAGTGAAGTTCCTGTGCGGGTATCCATACCGCAAAATTAAATCTTAGAAGAAGATCCCATCTGTAAGCCCATCACACTATGCGATAGGTTTTACTTCCACCACTTGGTGAACTTATCCACCATGACCAAGATGTGAGTCATGCTGCTTCTTGCGCTTTTGAATGGTCCAACCATGTCAAGGCACCAAACAGCGAATGGCCATGTTAGCGGTATTGTCTTTAAACCGGATGCTTTGGGGTATGGTTTTGCTTGGCGTACCTGGCAGCCGTTGCATTTTCTTACCAAATCCTCAAGCATCCTCCAAAGCGGTGGGCCAATAGAACCCATGCCGGAATACTTTTGCTACCAAAGCCCTTGATGAAGCATGATGCCCACATTCTCCTTGGTGAATTTCCTCAAGCATTTCTTTTCCTTCCTCCGGTTCCACACACCTTTGAAGGACACCGGTAACGCTTCTCTTGTACACCTCACCATTGATGAATGTGTAAGCTTTGGACCTTCTTTGTATCCTCCTTGATTCATTTTCGTAGGCAAGGTGCCGCTGATCAGGAATTCCTTAATAGGTTTAACCCATGATGGTATTTCTCGAACCAAAAACACCGGTGCATCTATCTCCATGCTATCTACCAGCATCGTTTCTTCCGGTATGGGTACAGCAGTCCCCGAGCCTACCGGAGCAGTCCCCGAGCTTGCCGGAGCAGTCCCAGGTTCCCTTCATCGATATCCATGGGTACTACGTGTGACTACGGTACAAAAATTGATTCCGATTCCGGGCTCGGCTTGATCGATGGCACTCTTAGGTGAGCCAAAGCTATTCCGGGAGGAATTTCTTGCCTAGATGAGCCCAACTTGGACAAAGCATCCGCGGCTTCATTTTCTCGCTCGCGGCACATGGTGAAACTCACATCCTTCGAAGAATCCGGCAATCTTTTGCACGTGAAACCGGTACGAGGCCATGTTGGCGTCTTTTGCATCCCAATCTCCTGAGCACTGCTGTACCACAAGGTCTGAATCGCCATAGCAAATGATCCGGTGTGCACCGATTTCTTTTGCGACCTTAAGCCCATGGATCAAAGCTTCATATTCAGCGACATTGTTCGATGCCCTGAAATGTACTTGCAAAACATACCGGGAGGTGGTCTCCTTTTGGTGAAGTAAGCACCACACCGGCACCTAGACCTTCCTTGAGCTTAGATCCATCAAAGTGCATCTTCCAGTATTCTATCCTACGATCCGGCGGTTTGTATTGCATCTCCGCCCAATCAACAAGGAAATCAGCCAAAGCCTGTGATTTTATGGCATCTCTTCTTTCATATACCGGCACGTACGGTGATATCTCGGATCGCCCATTTTGCAATCCGGTCATTGGCATCTTTGTTGCACATGATGTCGGAAATTGGTGCTTCACTCACCACCTTCATGGGGTGTTCCTCAAAGTAGTGCTTGAGTTTTGTGGCGGCCATGTACACGCCATAAGTCATTTTCTCGGAAGTGAGGGTAGTTTTGTTTTGAGAGGGAGAGCACCTCGCTCAAGTAGTATACCGGCCTCTGGACGGTTTTTTCTTCCTCTTCTCTTTCAACCACAACCACTACACTCACAACCCGGTTTGTTGCTGCTATGTATAACAGCATAGGCTCCCTTTCTAGAGGTGAAGCCGCACGGGTGCTGTGGCTAGCATCGTTTTTAGCTCCTTAAACGCTGCGTCTGCACTGAGGGGTCCAGACGAACGTGTCGATTTCTTCATGAGAGCATAGAGTGGCAGAGCTTTTTCTCCCAATCTGCTTACAAACCGCTCAGCGATGCCAAGCTTCCGGTAAACTTTTGCACATCTTTTAACTCTCGAGGGATAGCCATTCTTTCTATCGCCCGGATCTTTACCGGATTAACCTCTATGCCCCGGCTTGAAACCAGAAACCGAGCAGCTTGCCGGCGGGGACACCAAAGGTACATTTTGCCGGATTGAGTTTCATCCGGAACCGCCTTAGGTTGTCGAATGTTTGCCGGATGTCATCGATTAAAATGTTTTTTACCTTAGTTTTTATCACGATGTCATCCACATAGACTTGCACATTTTTTCCAATTTGATCAAACAAGCATTTTTGCATACAAATGGTACGTTGCACAGCGTTGCGCAACCCAAAAGGCATAGTGACATAGCAATAAGCCCCGTGCGGGGTAATGAACGCAGTTTTTATTTGATCTTCCTTTTTTAAGGGAATTTGGTGGAAACCGGAATAGGCATCCAGGAAGGACAACAACTCACACCCAGCAGTTGAATCAATCACTTGATCGATTCGTGGCAAAGGAAAAGGATCTCTTGGGCAAGCCTTGTTCAGGTTGGTGTAGTCGATGCACATGCGCCACACCTTCGGAGCTTTTGCCTCCAGGTTCTCATCTTTCTTCTTTTCAACCATTACCGGATTGGCCAGCCACTACGTGTGCGTGACCTCCACAATGAATCCGGCAACAAGCAGCTTGGTTACTTCTTCTCCTATGATCTTTCTTCTGTCTTCACGAACCGACGCAGATGGCTGCCGCACCGGCTTGGCATCTTTCCGGACGTTTAGAGAGTGCTCAGCCAGCTCCCTCGGAACACCTACCAAATCATCAGTTGACCAGGCAAAGATATTCCGATTCTCACGGAGGAAGCCGACGAGCGCGCTTTCCTATGCTTGATCAAGGCGGCGCCGATACGAACGGTGCGCTCTGGGTAAGCCGGATCCAGCACAATGTTCTTTGTTTCATTGGTTGGCTTGAATGCCGGTGTGCCCATGTTTTCACTCATTGCCGCCAAACTTATTTGTGAGGAATGAGCCGCGCAACACTGTCTCGCATTCTTTTCTTTTCCTCCGCGATCACCAGCGATTACGCTAGGTTTGATCCGGCAGATGCGATTTCAGTGAGATCTTATAGTTTCCCACCACAGTCAATGGCCCACGAGGTGCCGGCATCTTCATCTTGAGGTAAGCCGTATGAGTGGTGGCCATGAAAGCAGCCAACGCCGGTCTCCCCAAAGCAATGCATGGTAGGGACTGTCCGGATCCACCACCTCAAACTCCAGATTTTCCACCGGCAATTGTCCACGTCCTCCAAATGCCACGTCCACCCGAACTTTTCCTATCGGGGCACAGGACAAGCCAGGGACGATCCCATGGAACGTTGTGCGCGTTGGCTGAAGCATGTTTTCTGTTATGCCCAGCGTTTGCATGGTGTGCTGGTACATGATGTTGATGCTATCGCCATTGTCTATCAGCACCTTGCTGAACTTCACTCGAGTTTGCGGCCCTTTCATGATCGGGTCCACAACAAGAGCATATCCACCCGGATTCGGCATGATCCTTGGGTGATCCTTGGATGACCAGGTAATTTCCTGTTTGGCGCACATCTTGTACTTGGGAACTGCCGGCCTCACCGCATTGACCTCCATGGAGCGCCGGTGTACACTTTGCCGGTCTGTTGGCTCGATGACAAAGACAACACAGCACAGATGCGGATCTTCGTAAACATTCCGGCCTAAAGGTGCGGTGGAGGTGGCTGGTTATCATTTTGCTCCACCGGTTAACTTGCTGGTACTGCTGCCGGTTTGGCTGCACCGGTAAGGCGTTTGCCCCGGTAAGTGGTGGTGGTGGTGGCGGTATTGTTGCTGCCGCGGCATGTCTTGCGGTGGCCGCGCATCTTTCACTTGTTCCTTTTTGCATCAAGTACTTGGTCCAGGTACAATCCTTCGTCGAGATGGTTTGACGGATGTGCCGGATTCGCGTGTGCCACCGGCAAGGTTGATCCATGGCAGCTTCCATGGTGTATTTCGCGGGTTCTTGCCGGTTCTTCTTCCGGACCCGTGGTTTCTTTTTCCACCCATTGTTTCTTAGGACCCGCCCATGGCTGCGATCCGGTTTTTGCCTCCGGCTGTCGCTGGCCTCAAAGTTTTCCTGCACAGCGGCAACTTGCTGCGGACCGTACATCTTCGATCCGGAAAATCTTCCCTTCTTTGTTATTCCGGTTGTCCCGGTGTTGTTCGTGGCGCGGCTGTTCCGGCTCGGTTACCTTTGCCGGTTGCGTTGGGTCTCCCAACGCATAGCTATCCGCCACACGTATCATCTCTGCCAACGTTGTCGGCATGTTGCGCTGCAACTTTTGCCACAACGGTGAACCTCTTCTGCATCCTTTGCTAAACCAAGCAATGGCTTGTGCCTCGATCACCCCCTCACAGGAGTTCCTTGTGGTGTTCCACCGGGCTAGATAATCCCGGTCTGTTTCGTTCGGGCGCTGCACGCACAGAGCAAGTTGCCGCGGCCTGTTTGGCCTACGATAGGTGCTGCTGAAATTGCTCACAAAGGCCTCCTCAAAATCCAGCCAGCCATTTATGCTTCTGCCGGCAAGTTGTTTAGCGATTCTTGCCGGTCCAACCAAAAAGGATGGTATGATCCTCACGGCCCAACGCCGGTTTCCTCCTCTGCTACGGTTCCTCCACCGCCCGCAACGTATACCGCGGTCACGTAATCCGCGAGCCAATCTTCCGGCTTCGTGGTGCCGTCATACGTCTTTGTGTCACGGGGCAACATAAAGTTGCGAACTGGTGGTTTTTCTTTCATGATCCTTGGGCCAAAACACTTTGGACCTGGAGGACCTTCCTCCTCGATCATTTCCGACAAGTATACTCTATCCAGACGGTGCCTCGCATCCCGTTCCGGTAAGTATCTCTCTCCAGTGCGTTCTCCCAATGGGTTCCGGTATGCTGCCGGTTTCGTGGAATCGGCTTCATCGTGACATTCCGGTACCGCGGCCCTTGCTGCCGATACCTTGGGGGATCTATTTCCTCCTCCTCGTACGCTGCCCTTGCAGCTCGATAGTTTTGCCCGGTCTCATATCTACCGGCATGATTGTTTCCGGCATAGCCTGCGGCATAGCCTCGCTCGCCCCTTGGCTTTTTCTACCGGCATCGTGTTGCCCGGCTTGTTGCTTTCCGGCAAGAACCGGATCGTACACGATCATCTGCTGCGCATTCATTTCTTTTTCTCTCCTTCTATCCGGATGGGGGGACGAAGCCTGCCCATGGGATTTGCTACCGGCATTCTTTGTTGAACGCGCGGATTTTGAGGCCGCTGCCTTGTTCAGCTTAGCCAGCTGCTCAGCATTTTGCTGCTCAATGGTTTCCAGCAGCTCTCTAACACGCTCTTCTGCTTTACCAAAGCCTCTCCGGAAAGCGACTCGCACAGCTCTAGCGGCCTTAGCAGCTTTTATAGTTTTATCCGGGCTGCTATACTTAGGCTTTTCCACGATGCTAACGAGATGCGAGGCGCTCTTGCGGTAAGAATCTCTTTGCGCAAATCTTGATCTAGGTTGCGAGCTTTTAGCCGGTTTTCCGGCATCCTAGCAGCATGCGCGCTAACAGAAGCAAAGCCATGGGCAGCGTTATACTCACGTACGGTTAGGTTCAGCTCGCGCTGCGCCCTGACGATGTCCTTGCCGCTTTCTAGCATCTTCTGGCGCTGCGCCTCCAGCTCCGCCTGAGCCGCTGCCGGATCGATGTTCTGCGCGATGGGGGTGGCGAGGACGTTCATCGCCGCCTGGAGCGGTGTCTCCGGTGGCGCGGATGATGCTCCGCTGCGCTGCGCCGCGCTCAGCGGTGGCTTAGCCGCACGGGTCGAAACCGCGCGACCGGCACCTTCAGCCGCAACCTCCTTTCCTGCACCAGCCACACCGGTCATCATTACCTCGACGCTGCCGGCGGCGCGGCCAGCACAGAGCCATCTTGGCGGGTCCGGTGCCACCAGCACCGGCGAGAGGCGCTGGCGCACAGGGACGGTGCCGAAGTAGACGCGATGGCTGCCGAACTCGATGATGCGGCCGTTCTTGGGGAAGACGCCGCCGTTGGCGAAGCAGCCCGCGTTGTCGTTGATGAAGTCCATGGCGTAGATGCTCTGCACCAACGCGGACACCGCACGTTCGCCGGAGATCTCGAGAACGCCCGCCCGAATGTGAACTCCATCAAGCGCCACTTCAGGCCCCACGGTGGGCGCCAACTGTCGTCGTGGTGAACGAGCAGATGCCATAGGATGGCTTAGATTGGGGCCGAATGGACGCAAGAGGATTCGGGGGAGGGTTTGCGATCAGGTGGGAAGAGATTCCGGATGGTTTCCTCAAGAACTTGGCCAAGGCCAGAAGTTGAAGAAGAAAGACACAAGGAAGAACTCCCTCTAGATCACCATGTTCATAGATTCACACAGGTTACAGGCTCTGCCTTCCTACATACACGCGTACCTACTTGCTTGCGAAGATGGGCTGCCCCCTCTCCTTATATAGGGGAGAGGGTGGCTTACACTGCAAGAAACCCTAATGGCATCTTTGACTGGACAAACTACTTCTGAGTTCTTGTACAAAGCTACTTTAATCGGCTCTTGTACAAAGCTACTTTAATCATAGATGACTCGGGGCCTTCTTTTATCATAATTGACGTCCCCGGCTTCTTTCTCCGTCACCTCTCTCTTTGGCGCCGTGGCTCGAATAAAGTTACTTGGCGTAGCTCATCCTTGTCTTCTTGCTCGAAGAGAATCTTTGACCGATCCTGCCGATGTGCTCTCCTTTCCGGTATCTTTTATACCGGGTCCCGGCATACCCCTTTGGGGATACCGGCTTAGCCTTGCTCTCCCGGATTCCTTCTAGGCTTCCGGCAAGAACATTAAACCGGTATCTCAATGGCTCAAACCATCCGGTTTGGCATGCCTTTGGCATACCGGGGGTTATCCCCCCAACAGTACTGTAGGTAAAAACATGGGTTGTCTCCCATAAGCGCTTTTCTTTAACGCCTTTCAGCTAGGCGCAGAAAGTGTATATCAAGTATTATCAAGAGACGAAGTGTCAACATCATAATTTGCTCTAATAATAAAAATCAAAAGGTAACTTCATTCTCTTTCTAGGGAAGTGTTCCATACCTTTCTTGAGAGGAAATTGATATTTTATATTACCTTCCTTCATATCAATGATAGCACCAACAGTTCGAAGAAAAGGTCTTCCCAATATAATGGGACAAGATGCATTGCATTCAATATCCAAGACAACAAAATCAACGGGGACAAGGTTATTGTTGACGGTAATGCGAACATTATCAACTTTCCCCAAAGGTTTCTTTGTAGAATGATCAGCAAGATTAACATCCAAATAACAATTTTTCAGCGGTGGCAAGTCAAGCATATTATAAATTTTCTTAGGCATAACAGAAATACTTGCACCAAGATCACATAAAGCATTACAATCAAAATCTTTAACCTTCATCTTAATGATGGGCTCCCAACCATCCTCTAGCTTTTTAGGAATAGAGGCTTCGCGCTCTAGTTTCTCTTCTCTAGCTTTTATGAGAGCATTTGTAATATGTTGCGTGAAAGCCAAATTTATAGCACTAGCATTAGGACTTTTAGCAAGTTTTTGCAAGAACTTTATAACTTCAGAGATGTGGCAATAATCAAAATTCAAACCATTATAATCTAAAGCAATGGGATCATCATCCCCAATGTTGGAAAAAATTTCAGCAGTTTTATCACGAGCGATTTCAGCTTTTAGCAATTTCAGGCAGTTTCTCGCGCTTTGCATTAGAAGTGGAAACATTGCTAACACCAATTCTTTTATTATTAATAGTAGGAGGTGCAGCAACATGTGTAGCATTAGCATTACTAGTGGTGGTAATAGTCCAAACTTTAGCTACATTCTTTTCTTTAGCTAGTTTTTCATTTTCTTCTCTATCCCACCTAGCACGCAGTTCAGCCATCAATCTTATATTTTCATTAATTCTAACTTGGATGGCATTTGCTGTAGTAACAATTTTATTATGATGATTCTCATTAAGCATAACTTTCGATTTCAAAAGATCAACATCGGCAGCAAGACTATCGACTTTAGAAGCAAGTATATCAATTTTCCCAAGCTTTTCTTCAACAGATTTGTTAAAAGCAGTTTGTGTACTAATAAATTCTTTAAGAATGGCTTCAAGTCCAGGGGGTGTGTTCCTATTATTATTGTAAGAATTCCCATAAGAATTAGCATAACCGTTACCATTATTATAAGGATATGGCCTATAGTTATTACTAGAATTGTTCCGGTAAGCACTGTTGTTGAAATTATTATTTTTAATGAAGTTCACATCAACATGTTCTTCTTGTGCAACCAATGAAGCTAACGGAACATTATTAGGATCAATATTAGTCCTATCATTCACAAGCATAGACATAATAGCATCAATCTTATCACTCAAGGAAGAGGTTTCTTCGACAGAATTTACCTTCTTACCTTGTGGAGCTCTTTCCGTGTGCCATTCAGAGTAGTTGATCATCATATTATCAAGAAGCTTTGTTGCTTCACCAAGAGTGATGGACATAAAGGTACCTCCAGCAGCTGAATCCAATAAATTCCGCGAAGAAAAATTTAGTCCTGCATAGAAGGTTTGGATGATCATCCAAGTAGTCAGTCCATGGGTTGGGCAATTTTTAACCAGAGATTTCATTCTTTCCCATGCTTGTGCAACATGTTCAGTATCTAATTGTTTAAAATTCATTATGCTACTCCTCAAAGATATAATTTTAGCAGGGGGATAATATCTACCAATAAAAGCATCCTTGCATTTAGTCCATGAATCAATACTATTCTTAGGCAGAGATAGCAACCAATCTTTAGCTCTTCCTCTTAATGAGAAAGGGAACAATTTTAATTTTATAATGTCACCATCTACATCCTTATACTTTTGCATTTCACACAATTCAACAAAATTATTAAGATGGGCAGCAGCATCATCAGAACTAACACCAGAAAATTGCTCTCGCATAACAAGATTCAGTAAAGCAGGTTTAATTTCAAAGAATTCTGATGTAGTAGCAGGTGGAGCAATAGGTGTGCATAAGAAATCATTATTATTTGTGGTTGTGAAGTCACACAACTTAGTATTTTCAGGGGTAGCCATTTTAGCAACAGTAAATAAAGCAAACTAGATAAAGTAAATGCAAGTAACTAATTTTTTTGTGTTTTTAATATAGCAAACAAGATAGCAAATAAAGTAAAACTAGCAACTAATTTTTTTTGTATTTTGATTTAGTGCAGCAAACAAAGTAGTAAATAAAACTAAGCAAGACAAAAACAAAGTAAAGAGATTGGGAAGTGGAGACTCCCCTTGCAGCGTGTCTTGATCTCCCCGGCAACGGCGCCAGAAAAAGAGCTGCTGGCGCAAAGTTGACGTGGGAGATAGAAATCTCTGTGGTGTAACTTTTCTTCAGTTCCCTGGCAACGGCGCCAGAAAAAGAGCTTGATGGCGTGTAACTCACACGTTCGTTGGGAACCCCAAGAGGAAGGTATGATGCGCACAGCAGCAAGTTTTCCCTCAGAAAGAAACCAAGGTTTATCGAACCAGGAGGAGCCAAGAAGCATGTTGAAGGTTGATGGCGGCGGGATGTAGTGCGGTGCAACACCAGGGATTCCGGCGCCAACGTGGAACCTGCACAACACAACCAAAGTACTTTGCCCCAACGAAACAGTGAGGTTGTCAATCTCACCGGCTTGCTGTAACAAAGGATTAACCGTATTGTGTGGAAGATGATTGTTTGCAGAAAATAGTAGAACAGTATTGCAGTAGATTGTATTTCAGTATAGAGAATTGGACCAGGGTCCACAGTTCACTAGAGGTGTCTCTCCCATAAGATAAACAGCATGTTGGGTGAACAAATTACAGTTGGGCAATTGACAAATAAAGAGGGCATGACCATGCACATACATATTATGATGAGTATAGTGAGATTTAATTGGGCATTACGACAAAGTACATAGACCGCTATCCAGCATGCATCTATGCCTAAAAAGTCCACCTTCAGGTTATCATCCGAACCCCCTCCAGTATTAAGTTGCTAACAACAGACAATTGCATTAAGTATTGCACGTAATGTAATCAGTAACTACATCCTTGAACATAGCACCAATGTTTTATCCCTAGTGGCAACAGCACATCCACAACCTTAGAACTTTCTCACATCGTCCCGAGATATCAATGGAGGCATGAACCCACTATCGAGCATAAATACTCCCTCTTGGAGTTACAAGCATCTACTTGGCCAGAGCATCTACTAGTAACGGAGAGCATGCAAGATCATAAACAACACATAGACATAACTTTGATAATCAACATAACAAGTATTCTCTATTCATCGGATCCCAACAAACGCAACATATAGAATTACAAATAGATGATCTTGATCATGTTAGGCAGCTCACAAGATCCGACAATGAAGCACAATGGGGAGAAGACAACCATCTAGCTACTGCTATGGACCCATAGTCCAGGGGTAGACTACTCACACATCACTCCGGAGGCGACCATGGCAGCGTAGAGTCCTCCGGGAGATGAATCCCCTCTCCGGCAGGGTGCCGGAGGCGATCTCCTGAATCCCCCGAGATGGGATCGGCGGCGGCGGCGTCTCTGGAAGGTTTTCCGTATCGTGGCTCTCGGTACTGGGGGTTTCGCGACGGAGGCTTTAAGTAGGCGGAAGGGCAGGTCAGGAGGCGGCACGAGGGGCCCACACCATAGGGCCGCGCGGCCAAGGGCCAGGCCGCGCCGCCCTAGGGTGTCGCCACCTCGTGGACCCACTTCGTCTCCTCTTCGGACTTTTGGAAGCTTCGTGGCAAAATAGGACCCTGGGCGTTGATTTCGTCCAATTCCGAGAATATTTCCTTACTAGGATTTCTGAAACCAAAAACAGCGAGAACAAAGAATCGGCACTTCGCCATCTTGTTAATAGGTTAGTTCCAGAAAATGCACGAATATGACATAAAGTGTGCATAAAACATGTAGATATCATCAATAATGTGGCATGGAACACAAGAAATTATCGATACGTCGGAGACGTATCATGGGGCCGGCGTGCCTTTCCCGCGCGGGAGCCGTACGGCGTGGGAGAGCGCGGGGTCAACGCCATCTGCCTCGCGCGCGGGAGCGTCGAGCGGGGGCGCGGCCTGGGCGAACGAGCGGCGAGGCGGCTTGGTGGGCTGGCGACGGTGTGGCCCACGCGGGGGCAGAAGGCAGTGGAGGCTGGTGGTTTGGAGAAGAAAGTGGGCCGGTAGTACCGGGCCCGGTACCGGCCTGGTACCGTAATTGGGTTACGGTACTACCGGGCCGGTACAAGCCTGGTACCACTTCAGGTCCAGTAAGGAAAATCGCGCGTGCGGTATTTAGGCCGGTACCGCCCGCGGTAGTACCGCCCGGCCCATATGTGCAGTTTTTCTTTTTCAGATAATATGCATACGGAAAACGCAATATGTTGAGCTAGGAAGATCGGAATGACATGAGACCAATTTTGTTGGAAAGAGGGCGACAAGAGCTACATCTTTACAAGGTGAAATCATGCAAAGGAGTGAGTGATGATTCCCTCGCACATGCAACATGCGATGCAACCGAAATCCGTTTCATGCATAAGAACCAAGAAGAACCAAAAACACGATGCAATGCATGCAAGGTTTGAGCTCTCTCCGATAATGCGACCCACTATCCTATCGAGCACAAACCTTGTCCTTGCGCGTTCTTCTCGAGTCGGCAAGCTCCGTCTTCATACTCTTCATGATTGTACATGCCACCGTCTTCCTTCAACATACACGCCACTGTCTTCTTCCATCTTGTACGCACGCCACCGTCTTCATCCATCTTCAACGCCGTATTCTCTCTTCATCTTCTACGCCGTCTTCATCTCTTCATCTTCTACGCCGTCTTCGTCTCTCTTCGACACCATCTTCATCATTGTACTCCGTCTTCTCCATCTTACAACCTTGAGTCCAACACATGGCTATGGACTTGACCTAAGATTGATTCTCAATGCAACCGTTAGTCCATAGGGATTATCATCAATTACCAAAACCACACATGGGGTAATGGACATGTTCTTTCAATCTCCCCCATTTTGGTAATTGATGACAATCTCTTTGAGAGGGTTTAAATATGGAATTTAGCGAACAACCCAAGTTGAATATTTAGAACAAACTCCCCCATAATATATGCATGTGTGAATGAACTTGAATTTCATTGCATATACTGGCAATTAAAGCCTAGCGGAGTATCCTCTAAATATTCAACCCTGCAAAGCAACAAATGCAAGGCATGAAAGGAAAATGCTTAAGAACCAACAAAAGCAATTCCCTTAAACGTTCCAAACTTCTCCCCCATTGACATCAATTTCCGAAATGGGTGAAAGGTTTAGAAGGCCAATATAGTGAGCGTTCCTCCATAAGTTGTGCATTTCTCATAATTGTGAGTGAAATCAATTGCACATATTCAATGACAAATATTCGGAGGAAATCAAACTATATTGAGGATCAAAGATTGCAAGTGGATATGAAGGTGAGAAGGCTTCGACAAATGAAGCAAGCAATCCAATGACCAATAAAGAAACACAAGCTTAATAAGAAGCAAGTAAAAAATGAAGCTTGTGCCAAAATCAAGTATGAGTGCTTGAAGATGCAAATAGGATAAAATGAGCACTCATAACCACAATCTTTGTGGAGTCATCATCAAGTCAAATAAGAATGAAGAAATGGACTCCAACAAAGAGGGATATCAAAAGATATGCACCATCTCTTATGTATATAAGTTTCTCTAAGTGGACAACAGCACGAAGATATTTATCCACAAAGAAACATGCACACACAAGATAGGTACAAGAGAGATAGAGCAAGATATCCAAAACAAGCATGCTCAAGGACTTCTCTCATTTTAAGAATCTAAACCAAATATAAGTAATGAGATAAACAACTCCCAAAGAAAGCTAGGTTCCAAATAAACCAAACCCTCAACACTTTTCATGATGGTACAAAAGTACGAAAAGAAAAGGTTTGTCTTCCAAGGTCAAATTCTTGAAACAAGGGAGTGTTCTAGCAAACATAGGAGAGCTCCCCCAAAATTAGTGCACTATTTAGGATTTTGCATTTGAATACAATATGCACAAATGCGGGATCATCTCTCTACCATTGTTTATCAAAACACTAACAAGGTTCAAGTGAAATAAGGAGATCCAAAAGAGGCAAGGAAGACATATGGGAGTCTAACCCACAAGGACAAATTCTTGGCAAGAAATAAGCAATTGAGCACATGTGCCAAGTGTGAGGATGATCCGGAACAATACCACACAATTTATTACCAATTGTCCAAGGACAAGAGGTGTATAGGAAATATTCATATGGTAGTTTGTGAGTATGTCCAAGATCATCTTTACAACTAAGAAAGCATATGGTAAAGTGGGATTTGTTTGAGCACACATGTCACATAGGAACAAGATAATCTATAATATCAACTCTATGTGACACAACCTCAAATGTTCACATTTTCTAGGCTTGTAAAATGCACAAAGCACAATACTCCCCCATAATGTGATAAAGACATTTTTCGTACAAGAGGCAAATAAGAACCAAGTGAGATAATTAATGGACATTATAGAATTTTAGTTCATCATGTCGCACATTTTAGGATTGTGAAATGTACAAGCATATCACTCCCCCAAAATGGGATAGTCCATTAATTTCTCACATGAGCCAAAAACTAAGATATCAATAAGATGCAATAGGCTCAACAAGGAACAATTGTACATGATGTGCCACCCAACATATATAAGCATGAAAGCAAGATAAGCAAGTAGGAGACACAACATACACAACCACATGCAAGGTACAAAACCAACACATGTAAAAGGGGAGCGAGTAACTTTCAATGTAAAGGAGTTGAGGACTCGTTACCGCAAGGAGGTGCATGGGTAAAGGATGAAAGGAATAGTACTTGACTTGAGGAAGTGAGAATGATGAAGATCCCCCAAGTCTTCATGAATTAGTCAAGCCTCCATGCCCTCCACATGTACCTATTGATCAAATTTTGGCTTGTTGGTCCCCAACCAAGTTGGGTCCTAAGAAGTTAGTCACAATAGGCTTGGCAACCCAAATGGTTCTTTTTACGAAACCACTTTGAGTGCCAACATATTTGGCAAACACATCGCCAACCTTATCCTTATGTAGATAATAAGCACCATGGATCAAGATAGGGTTGGATGAGTTACCACTAGTGCAAAAGGAGGAAATGTGGCCCTTCTCACGGCATATGTAGCATCTTCTTCTCTTCCCCTTCTTCTCACTTGATTTCTCCACAACGGGAGCCTTGGCTTGATCCTTCTTGGGTAGCCGCTCTTCTTCAAGTTGAGGTAGACCTTGAGCTTGGCCTTGAGGTAGGCCATGAGCTCCATCTTGAGGCCGCTTCCCTTGTTTCTTCACGCCAAGTGGCTTCTTCTTCAAGGGGCACAATCTAACATCCCTTCAATCCTGCACTTGAAGCACACAATCTTGGCGGGGTCCTTCACATGCCCTTGGCCCTTCTTCCGCTTGTGCGAGGTGGACTTGTTCTTGTTGTTGGAGTTGAATCCAAGTCCACTCTTGTCATTGGGGAATTGCTTCCCTTCATGACCCTTTACCAAGTCCTTCTTCAAAGAAGTGACTTGGGCCTCGAGCTCTTCGATTTCCCCTACATGGTTAGTAACAACACAAGTACTAGAGGAAGTGTAAGCTTTATTGTTAGAGCAACAAGGCAAGGTATGTAATTCACCACAAGATATAGCAATAGCATGGGTGGGTGAATTACTAGCACTAGCACATGGAATTGTAGAACAAGGCATAGAAGGTAGTTCACCACAAGATAAGTCAATAGCATGAGTGGGTGAACTAAAAGCACTAGCACATGGCAAAATAGCATTTTGAGAAGTAGTGCTAGTACTCACATGAGGCTCACAAGATTTTACCTTTGACACGATAGCCTCATGGGCTAACTTTAGCAAATCATGAGAGACTAGAAGATCATCATGGGAGCTAGAAGGCTTTCCATAATTTTCTTCCAATTTCTCATAATTGCTTGTTAGAAAAGCAAGTTGAGCCCTTAGCTCAACATTCTCCTTCAAGATGGAGGCTTCACAAGAGGTAGAGTTAGTAGCACAAGCATTATCAATCATAGCACAAGGAGAAGGCAACTTAGCAAGCTCTATTAGGTTGAGAGCCTTAAATTGCTCATGTGACTCGGTGAGTTTGATGAGCTCACTCTCAATAGCCCTAGAGCTACTTTTGAGAAGCTCAAAATCCTCAAGGAGTTTATCATTAGCACTTACTAGCTTATCATTTTTAATTTGAAAATCATGTGCCACCTCCAAAGCTCTACCACGAGATTCCTTTACCATAGATATCACTAGAGCAAAGTTCTCCTTAAGAGTTTCATTGGTGGTTTGTTGTTCTTTAAGAGCTTCACTAAGAGTTGCAATCTCGTTTGCATACTCGCGCTCATGCTCTTCCATTTTCTCAATATGTTTTGTGCTCTCAATGGCAAAATCGAAGATTTTCATGAAGTTAGAGCAAGCAAATTTCTTCTTATGAAGGGCATGAAAAACCAACTTACCCATCTTTTTTAAGGAAGCAACATTAAGTCCTTCCATATCATCATCCTCATCATCACTGGATAGATAGGGTTCCAAGGAAGGAGATACCTTAGAAGCCTTAGCCATAAGGCAAGTGTAGGAACCGTGCGATGATGAAGAAGATGAACTACTTGAAGCTCCATCCAAGATCTTGTCTTGGCCCGTAGTATCTTCGGTTTCCTCTACATTGTTAGTCACACAAATACTAGAGGAAAGCAAAGTATCTTCATTATGGCAACAAGACAAGAGAAGCATATCATCATGGAATGAAGATATGCAAGGACTATCAACACTAGCATGTAAAGCATTTATAGTGCTACAAGTGTTAAAGTCCAAAGATGAGACATTGCAATGGGATAGGATGAAGAATCATCAAGAGAAAGCTCACCATCAACAATGCAATGTTCATCACCACTCACCATACCATTACCTTGTGTCTTACCACACATTGGTGAAGTGGAAGGAGTGTGATCATCCTCAATGGTCTTGGATCCACCAAATGTATCTCGAAGCTTTGTCCAAAACTCATGAGCACTCTGGAAAGGCGCGATGGAGGAAATCACTACATGACTCACAACATGACAAAGCACTTTAGTAGCTTGAGCATCTAGATAAGAGTTTTTCTTCTCCTCAATAGTTGGATTTTGTGGATCCTTAGGAGGAGAAAAACCCATATCAAGAATTTGCTCCACATGTGGGTGCATGCCCCTAAAATAATCAAGCATGTAGAATTTCCAAGCATCATAATTAGTGCCATCAAATGTAAAGGTGGAAATGTGCACTAATCCTCTAGCCGACGTCATACTCTCTAGGCGGTGAAGCCCAACAAGATAAGAGAGCCCTAGCTCTGATACCAATTGAATGTTCTAGGACGTCGCCTAGAGGGGGGGTGAATAGGCGGTGTATAAAAACTTCTACTTGAGAGCTAAACTAGGCGGAATAAAACTACACATGTGTTTACTAGTTTAGCTCAAAGCCTATCAACTAGGGGTTTGCCTAAGAGCACCAACAACCTATGCTAGCATGATGAGCACAATGTGATAACAAGCTAGGTATAGAACATCAAGCAAGATAGATATAACAAGGTAAAGCGCATAGGTTAAGGAGCTCGGGTTGAGAAGTAACCGATGCACGAGGAGACGATGATGTATCCCGAAGTTCACACACAAAGGTGCTACGTCTCCGTCTGGAGCGGTGTGGAGGCACAAGGCACTCCAATGAGCCACTAGGGCCACCGTATTCTCCTCGAGCCTTTCCACCAAAGGGAAGGCTTTGATCCACTAAAGGACCCTTGGGATGGTCACCGAACCCGTACAAGCTTGGGCAAACACCCAAGTATCGGCTTGAGGCATGATACGTCTCCAACGTATCGATAATTTCTTATGTTCCATGCCACATTATTGATGTTATCTACATGTTTTATGCACACTTTATGTCATATTCGTGCATTTTCTGGAACTAACCTATTAACAAGATGCCGAAGTGTCGATTCTTTGTTTTCTGCTGTTTTTGGTTTCAGAAATCCTAGTAACGAAATATTCTCGGAATTGGACGAAATCAACGCCCAGGGTCCTATTTTGCCACGAAGCTTCCAGAAGACCGAAGAGGAGACAAAGTGGGGCCACGAGGTGGCCACACCCTAGGGCGGCGCGGCCCCCCCCCCCTTGGCCGCGCGGCCCTGTGGTGTGGGCCCCTCGTGCCGCCTCCTGACCTGCCCTTCCGCCTACTTAAAGCCTCCTTCGCGAAACCCCCAGTACCGAGAGCCACGATACGGAAAACCTTCCAGAGACGCCACCGCCGCCAATCCCATCTCGGGGGATTCAGGAGATCGCCTCCGGCACCCTGCCGGAGAGGGGAATCATCTCCCGGAGGACTCTACGCCGCTATGGTCGCCTCCGGAGTGATGTGTGAGTAGTCTACCCCTGGACTATGGGTCCATAGCAGTAGCTAGATGGTTGTCTTCTCCCCATTGTGCTTAATTGTCGGATCTTGTGAGCTGCCTAACATGATCAAGATCATCTATCTGTAATTCTATATGTTGCGTTTGTTGGGATCCGATGAATAGAGAATGCTTGTTATGTTGATTATCAAAGTTATGTCTATGTGTTGTTTATGACTTGCATGCTCTCCGTTATTAGTAGATGCTCTGGCCAAGTTGATGCTAGTAACTCCAAGAGGGAGTATTTATGCTCGATAGTGGGTTCATGTCTCCGTGAAAAGGGAGGGGTGACAAGAACCTCTAAGGTTATGGAGGTGCTGTTGCCACTAGGGATAAAACATTGGTGCTATGTTCAAGGATGTAGTCACTGATTACATTACGCGCAATACTTAATGCAATTGTCAGTTGTTAGCAACTTAATACTGGAGGGTTCGGATGATAACTTTGAAGGTGGACTTTTTAGGCATAGATGCATGCTGGATAGCGGTCTATGTACTTTGTCGTAATGCCCAATTAAATCTCACTATACTCATCATAATATGTATGTGCATGGTCATGCCCTCTTTATTTGTCAATTGCCCAACTGTAATTTGTTCACCCAACATCTTGTTTATCTTATGGGAGAGACACCTCTAGTGAGCTGTGGACCCCGGTCCAATTCTCTATCTTGAAATACAATCCTTTGCAATCTTTGTTTCTGTTTTCTGCAAACAATCATCTTCCACACAATACGGTTAATCCTTTGTTACAGCAAGCCGGTGAGATTGACAACCTCACTGTTTCGTTGGGGCAAAGTACTTTGGTTGTGTTGTGCAGGTTCCACGTTGGCGCCGGAATCTCTGGTGTTGCGCCGCACTACATCCCGCCGCCATCAACCTTCAACGTGCTTCTTGACTCCTACTGGTTCGATTAAACCTTGGTTTCTTACTGAGGGAAACTTGCCACTGTGCGCATCACACCTTCCTCTTGGGGTTCCCAACGGACGTGTCAACCACACGCATCAAGCAAATTTCTGGCGCCGTTGCCGGGGAGATCAAGACACGCTGCAAGGGGAGTCTCCACATCCCAATCTCTTTACTTTGTTTTTGTCTTGCTTAGTTTTATTTACTACTTTGTTTGCTGCACTAAATCAAAATACAAAAAAATTAGTTGCTAGTTTTACTTTATTTGCTATCTTGTTTGCTATATCAAAAACACAAAAAAATTAGTTACTTGCATTTACTTTATCTAGTTTGCTTTATTTACTGTTGCTAAAATGGCTACCCCTGAAAATACTAAGTTGTGTGACTTCACAACCACCAATAATAATGATTTCTTATGCACACCTATTGCTCCACCTGCTACTACAGCAGAATTCTTTGAAATTAAACCTGCTTTACTTAATCTTGTTATGCGAGAGCAATTTTCTGGTGTTAGTTCTGATGATGCTGCTGCCCATCTTAATAATTTTGTTGAACTATGTGAAATGCAAAAATATAAAGATGTAGATGGTGACATTATAAATTAAAATTGTTCCCTTTCTCATTAAGAGGAAGAGCTACAGATTGGTTGCTATCTCTGCCTAAGAATAGTATTGATTCATGGACTAAATGCAAGGATGCTTTTATTGGTAGATATTATCCCCCTACTAAAATTATATCTTTGAGGAGTAGCATAATGAATTTTAAACAATTAGATACTGAGCATGTTGCACAAGCATGGGAAAGAATGAAATCTCTGGTTAAAAATTGCCCAACCCATGGACTGACTACTTGGATGATCATCCAAACCTTCTATGCAGGACTAAATTTTTCTTCGCGGAATTTATTGGATTCAGCTGCTGGAGGTACCTTTATGTCCATCACTCTTGGTGAAGCAACAAAGCTTCTTGATAATATGATGATCAATTACTCTGAATGGCACACGGAAAGAGCTCCACAAGGTAAGAAGGTAAATTCTGTCGAAGAAACCTCTTCCTTGAGTGATAAGATTAATGCTATTATGTCTATGCTTGTGAATGATAGGACAAATGTTGATCCTAATAATGTTCCGTTAGCTTCATTGGTTGCACAAGAAGAACATGTTGATGTGAACTTCATTAAAAATAATAATTTCAACAACAATGCTTATCGGAACAATTCTAGTAATAACTATAGGCCATATCCTTATAATAATGGTAACGGTTATGCTAATTCTTATGGGAATTCTTACAACAATAATAGGAGTTCACCCCCTGGACTTGAAGCCATGCTTAAAGAATTTATTAGTACACAAACTGCCTTTAACAAATCTGTTGAAGAAAAGCTTGGGAAAATTGATATACTTGCTTCTAAAGTCGATAGTCTTGCTGCTGATGTAGATCTTTTGAAATCGAAAGTTATGCCTAATAGGGATATTGAAAATAAAATTGTTACTACAGCAAATGCCATCCAAGTTAGAATTAATGAGAATATAAGATTAATGGCCGAATTGCGTGCTAGGTGGGATAGAGAAGAAAATGAAAAACTAGCTAAAGAGAAGAATGTAGCTAAAGTTTGGACTATTACCACCACTAGTAATGCTAATGCTACACATGTTGCTGCACCTCCTACTATTAATGGTAAAAGAATTGGTGTTAGCAATGTTTCCACTTCTAATGCAAAGCGCGAGAAACTGCCCGAAACTGCTAAAACTGAACTGCCCAGTGATAAAACTGCTGAAATTTTTTCCAACATTGGGGATGATGATCCCATTGCTTTAGATTATAATGGTTTGAATTTTGATGATTGCCACATCTCTGAAGTTATAAAGTTCTTACAAAAACTTGCTAAAAGTCCTAATGCTAGTGCTATAAATTTGGCTTTCACGCAACATATTACAAATGCTCTCATAAAAGCTAGAGAAGAGAAACTAGAGCGCGAAGCCTCCATTCCTAAAAAGCTAGAGGATGGTTGGGAGCCCATCATTAAGATGAAGGTTAAATATTTTGATTGTAATGCTTTATGTGATCTTGGTGCAAGTATTTCTGTTATGCCTAAGAAAATTTATAATATGCTTGACTTGCCACCGCTGAAAAATTGTTATTTGGATGTTAATCTTGCTGATCATTCTACAAAGAAACTTTTGGGGAAAGTTGATAATGTTCGCATTACCGTTAATAATAACCTTGTCCCCGTTGATTTTGTTGTCTTGGATATTGAATGCAATGCATCTTGTCCCATTATATTGGGAAGACCTTTTCTTCGAACCGTTGGTGCTATCATTGATATGAAGGAAGGTAATATAAAATATCAATTTCCTCTCAAGAAAGGTATGGAACACTTCCCTAGAAAGAGAATGAAGTTACCTTTTGATTCTATTATTATAACAAATTATGATGTTGATACTTCGTCTCTTGATAATACTTGATACACACTTTCTGCGCCTAGCTGAAAGGCGTTAAAGAAAAGCGCTTATGGGAGACAACCCATGTTTTTACCTACAGTACTTGGTTTTTATTTTGTGTCTTGGAAGTTGTTTACTACTGTAGCAACCTCTCCTTATCTTAGTTTAGTGTTTTATTGTGCCAAGTAAAGTCGTTGATAGAAAAGTTCATACTAGATTTGGATTACTGCGCAGAAACAGATTTCTTTGCTGTCACGAATCTGGGCTGTTTTCTCTGTAGGTAACTCAGAAAATTATGCCAATTTACGTGAGTGATCCTCAGATATGTACGCAACTTTCATTCAATTTGAGCATTTTCATTTGAGCAAGTCTGGTGCCTCGATAAAATTCGTCAATACGAACTGTTCTGTTTTGACAGATTCTGCCTTTTATTTCGCATTGCCTCTTTTGCTATGTTGGATGAATTTCTTTGATCCATTAATGTCCAGTAGCTTTATGCAATATCCAGAAGTGTTAAGAATGATTATGTCACCTCTGAACATGTTAATTTTTATTGTCGCTAACCCTCTAATGAGTTGTTCTAAGTTTGGTGTGGAGGAAGTTTTCAAGGATCAAGAGAGGAGTATGATGCAACATGATCAAGGAGAGTGAAAGCTCTAAGCTTGGGGATGCCCCGGTGGTTCACCCCTGCATATTCTAAGAAGACTCAAGCGTCTAAGCTTGGGGATGCCCAAGGCATCCCCTTCTTCATCGACAACATTATCAGGTTCCTCCCCTGAAACTATATTTTTATTCCATCACATCTTATGTGCTTTGCTTGGAGCGTCGGTTTGTTTTTGTTTTTTTTGTTTTGTTTGAATAAAATGGATCCTAGCATTCATTGTATGGGAGAGAGACACGCTCCGCTGTAGCATATGGACAAGTATGTCCTTAGTTTCTACTCATAGTATTCATGGCGAAGTTTCTTTTTCGTTAAATTGTTATATGGTTGGAATTGGAAAATGATACATGTAGTAATTGCTATAAATGTCTTGGGTAATGTGATACTTGGCAATTGTTGTGCTCATGTTTAAGCTCTTGCATCATATACTTTGCACCCATTAATGAAGAAATACATAAAGCATGCTAAAATTTGGTTTGCATATTTGGTTTCTCTAAGGTCTAGATAATTTCTAGTATTGAGTTTGAACAACAAGGAAGACGGTGTAGAGTCTTATAATGTTTACAATGTGTCTTTTATGTGAGTTTTGCTGCACCGGTTCATCCTTGTGTTTGTTTCAAATAGCCTTGCTAGCCTAAACCTTGTATCGAGAGGGATTACCTCTCATGCATCCAAAATACTTGAGCCAATCACTATGCCATTTGTGTCCACCATACCTACCTACTACATGGTATTTTCCGCCATTCCAAAGTAAATTGCTTGAGTGCTACCTTTAAAATTCCATCATTCACCTTTGCAATATATAGCTCATGGGACAAATAGCTTAAAAACTATTGTGGTATTGAATATGTACTTATGCACTTTATCTCTTATTAAGTTGCTTGTTGTGCGATAACCATGTTCACTGGGGACGCCATCAACTACTCTTTGTTGAATTTCATGTGAGTTGCTATGCATGTTCGTCTTGTCTGAAGTAAGAGAGATCTACTACCTTATGGTTAAGCATGCATATTGTTAGAGAAGAACATTGGGCCGCTAACTAAAGCCATGATCCATGGTGGAAGTTTCAGTTTTGGACAATATCCTCAATCTCATATGAGAAAATTATTAATTGTTGTTACATGCTTATGCATAAAAGAGGAGTCCATTATCTGTTGTCTATGTTGTCCCGGTATGGATGTCTAAGTTGAGAATAATCAATAGCGAGAAATCCAATGCGAGCTTTCTCCTTAGACCTTTGTACAGGCGGCATAGAGGTACCCCTTTGTGACACTTGGTTAAAACATGTGCATTGTGATGATCCGGTAGTCCAAGCTAATTAGGACAAGGTGCGGGCACTATTAGTATATTATGCATGAGGCTTGCAACTTGTAAGATATAATTTACATGATACATATGCTTTATTACTACCGTTGACAAAATTGTTTCATGTTTTCAAAATCAAAGCTCTAGCACAAATATAGCAATCGATGCTTTTCCTCTATGGAGGACCATTCTTTTACTTTCATTGTTGAGTCAGTTCACCTATTTCCCTCCACCTCAAGAAGCAAACACTTGTGTGAACTGTGCATTGATTCCTACATACTTGCATATTGCACTTGTTATATTACTTTACATTGACAATATCCATGAGATATACATGTTATAAGTTGAAAGCAACCGCTGAAAGTTAATCTTCCTTTGTGTTGCTTCAATGCTTTTATTATGAATTATTGCTTTATGAGTTAACTCTTATGCAAGACTTATTGATGCTTGTCTTGAAGTACTATTCATGAAAAGTCTTTGCTATATGATTCACTTGTTTACTCATGTCGTATACATTGTTTTGATCGCTGCATTCACTACATATGCTTTACAAATAGTATGATCAAGGTTATGATGGCATGTCACTCCAGAAATTATCTTTGTTATCGTTTTACCTGCTCGGGACGAGCAGAACTAAGCTTGGGGATGCTGATACGTCTCCAACATATCGATAATTTCTTATGTTCCATGCCACATTAATGATGTTATCTACATGTTTTATGCACACTTTGTGTCATATTCGTGCATTTTCTGGAACTAACCTATTAACAAGATGCCGAAGTGCCAGTTGCTGTTTTCTGCTGTTTTTGGTTTCAGAAATCCTAGTAACGAAATATTCTCGGAATTGGACGAAATCAACGCCTAGGGTCCTATTTTGCCACGAAGCTTCCAGAAGACCGAAGAGGAGACGAAGTGGGGCCACGAGGTGGCCACACCCTAGGGCGGCGCGCCCCCCCCCCTTGGCCGCGCGGCCCTGTGGTTTGGGCCCCTCGTGCCGCCTCCTGACCTGCCCTTCCGCCTACTTAAAGCCTCCGTCGCGAAACCCCCAGTACCGAGAGCCACGATACGGAAAACCTTCCAGAGACGCCGCCGCCGCCAATCCCATCTCGGGGGATTCAGGAGATCGCCTCCGGCACCCTGCCGGAGAGGGGAATCATCTCCCGGAGGACTCTACGCCGCCATGGTCACCTCCGGAGTGATGTGTGAGTAGTCTACCCCTGGACTATGGGTCCATAGCAGTAGCTAGATGGTTGTCTTCTCCCCATTGTGCTTAATTGTCGGATCTTGTGAGCTGCCTAACATGATCAAGATCATCTATCTGTAATTCTATATGTTGCGTTTGTTGGGATCCGATGAATAGAGAATACTTGTTATGTTGATTATCAAAGTTATGTCTATGTGTTGTTTATGATCTTGCATGCTCTCCGTTATTAGTAGATGCTCTGGCCAAGTTGATGCTAGTAACTCCAAGAGGGAGTATTTATGCTCGATAGCGGGTTCATGTCTCCGTGAATGCGAGGGGCGACAAGACCCTCTAAGGTTCTGGCTGTGCTGTTGCCACTAGGGATAAAACATTGGTGCTATGTGCAAGGATGTAGTCACTGTGTACATTACGCGCAAGACTTAATGCAATGGTCTGTTGTTAGCAACTTAATACTGGAGGGTTCGGATGATAACACGAAGGTGGACTTTTTAGGCATAGATGCATGCTGGATAGCGGTCTATGTACTTTGTCGTAATGCCCAATTAAATCTCACTATACTCATCATAATATGTATGTGCATGGTCATGCCCTCTTTATTTGTCAATTGCCCAACTGTAATTTGTTCACCCAACATGTTGTTTATCTTATGGGAGAGACACCTCTAGTGAACTGTGGACCCCGGTCCAATTCTCTATACTGAAATACAATCTACTGCAATCTTGTTTCTTGTTTTTACGCAAACAATCATCTTCCACACAATACGGTTAATCCTTTGTTACAGCAAGCCGGTGAGATTGACAACCTCACTGTTTCGTTGGGGCAAAGTACTTTGGTTGTGTTGTGCAGGTTCCACGTTGGCGCCGGAATCTCTGGTGTTGCGCCGCACTACATCCCGCCGCCATCAACCTTCAACGTGCTTCTTGACTCCTACTGGTTCGATTAAACCTTGGTTTCTTACTGAGGGAAACTTGCCGCTGTGCGCATCACACCTTCCTCTTGGGGTTCCCAACGGACGTGTCAACCACACGCATCAAGGCAACTCCACAACACGGAGGCTCTCAAGTACACGGCCACAAGAGGCTACAACACACCACCAAGCCACCAAGATACTAATGCGCCACAAGAGGCTAACACACTCCACAAAGGCCACAATGCCACAAAGACCACCACGCCACAAAGACGATAAGATCACTAAGGCAACAAGGCCACAAAGGAGACACGGCCACTGAGGCAAGATGGCCACTAAGGCAAGAACACCACTAAGGACGAACACTCACTCTACGAGATCGAAACCCCGGAGAGAACTCAAACCGATGCACCTGATGCAATGGCTAAGAACACCACTAAGATGCCCAAGTTTTTCTCTCCCAAATTCCAACAAAGCTAGAAAAGCTATTGGGGGAATAAGGGAGGAAGAACAAAGAGTGGAGAAACACCAAGAAACTCCAAGATCTAGATCTAGCAAGATCCCCTCACTTGGAGAGGGATTCAAATGGTGAAGCTCTAGATCTAGATCTCCTCTCTCCTTTTACCCAAAAATATGCAACAAATAGTGGGGAGATCAAGAGGAGGAAGAAAGAACTCAAGGTCAACAATGGAGGAGAGAGAATGGAGGGGAAGGGGTAATTGGGTCGGAGGTGGAAGAGAGGTATATATAGGGGGCCCAGAAATATGACTGTTGGGGCTGAAAAACGGTCAGATCCGCGCCCAAAGCGGTACTACCACTTGTCGAAGCGGTACTACCGCTCGCGCGTGAACTGCGCAGAAAACAGCTGAAAAATGGGCCAAACCGGTAGTACCGCTCTGCGGAGCGGTATTAACGCTCGTGTCCAAAAACCAGAACAAATGCACAGCAAAAAGAGAGAGAGCAGGCAGCGGCAGTGTGTGTGCATGCGGCGCAGCAGCGAGGGGCCAGGCGAGCAGCATCATGCAGTGGCAGCAGCATGCAATGGCAGATGTGGCGTGTGGCGCATGGGCCCGGCAGGAGGACTCTCCCTGCGAGGAGCGAGCAGCAGCACATGCGCGTGGGGCCAGCGTGCCTTTCCCGCGTGGGAGCCGTACGTCGTGGGCGAGCGCGGGGTCAACGCCCTCTGCCTCGCGCGCGGGAGCATCGAGCGGGGGCGCGGCCTGGGCGAGCGAGCGGCGAGGCGGCTTGGTGGGCTGGCGGCGGTGCGGCCCACGCGGGGGCGGAAGGCAGTGGAGGCTGGTGGTTTGGAGAAGAAAGTGGGCCGGGCCCGGTACCGTAATTGGGTTACGGTACTACCGGGCCGGTACCGTCCTGGTACCGCTTCAGGTCCAGTAAGGAAAATCGCGCGTGCGTTATTTAGGCCGGTACCGCCCGCGGTAGTACCGCCCGGCCCATATGTGCTGTTTTCCTTTTTCAAATAATATGCATACGGAAAACGCAATATCTTGAGCTAGGAAGATCGGAATGACATGAAACCAATTTTGTTGGAAAGATGGCGACAAGAGATACATCTTTACAAGGTGAAATCATGCAAAGGAGTGAGTGATGATTTTCTCATGGTCATAGAGGTGTAACCGCGGTATATCGGGAAAATCATCACCCTTGCACATGCAACATGCGATGCAACCGAAATCCGTTTCATGGATAAGAACCAAGAAGAACCAAAAACACGATGCAATGCATGCAAGGTTTGAGCTCTCTCCGATGATGCGACCCACTATCCTATCGAGCACAAACCTTGTCCTTGCGTGTTCTTCTCGAGTCGGCAAGCTCCGTCTTCATACTCTTCATGATTGTACATGCCACCGTCTTCCTTCAACATACACGCCACCGTCTTCTTCCATCTTGTACGCACGCCACCGTCTTCATCCATCTTCAACGCCGTCTTCTCTCTTCATCTTCTACGCCGTCTTCGTCTCTTCATCTTCTACGCCGTCTTCGTCTCTCTTCGACACCATCTTCATCATTGTACTCTGTCTTCTCCATCTTACAACCTTGAGTCCAACACATGGCTATGGACTTGACCTAAGATTGATTCTCAATGCAACCATTAGTCCATAGGGATTGTCATCAATTACCAAAACCACACATGGGGTAATGGACATGTTCTTTCACCAGGACGTGCCCATGCCACCCAGGGACGCCAGCGTGTGCACGGACACGCCCACGGGCACGCCAGAGCATGACCTCGCCCCGCTGACCTCGCCCTCGCCTCGCCATCAGCGCCCGCCCTGAGCATTGATACGTCTCCAACGTATCGATAATTTCTTATGTTCCATGCCACATTATTGATGATATCTACATGTTTTATGCACACTTTATGTCATATTCGTGCATTTTCTGGAACTAACCTATTAACAAGATGCCGAAGTGCCGATTCTTGTTTTCTGTTTTTGGTTTCAGAAATCCTAGTAACGAAATATTCTCGGAATTGGACGAAATCAACGCCCGGGGTCCTATTTTGCCACGAAGCTTCAGAAGACCGAAGAGGAGACGAAGTGGGGCCACGAGGTGGCGGACTACGGGCGGCGCGGCCCAAGCCTGGCCGCGCCGGCCTGTAGTGTGGGCCCTCGTGCCGCCTCTTGACCTGCCCTTCCGCCTACTTAAAGCCTCCGTCGCGAAACCCCCAAAGACCGAGAGCCACGATACGGAAAACCTTCCGAGACGCCGCCGCCGCCAATCCCATCTCGGGGATTCAGAGATCGCCTCCGCACCTGCCGGGAGAGGGGAATCATCTCCCGGAGGACTCTACGCCGCCATGGTCGCCTCCGGAGTGATGAGTGAGTAGTCTACCCCTGGACTATGGGTCCATAGCAGTAGCTAGATGGTTGTCTTCTCCTCATTGTGCTTAATTGTCGGGTCTTGTGAGCTACCGAACATGATCAAGATCATCTACCTGTAATTCTATATGTTGCGTTTGTTGGGATCCGATGAATAGAGAATACTATGTTATGTTGATTACCAATTCATGTCTATGTGTTGTTTATGATCTTGCATGCTCTCCGTTATTAGTAGATGCTCTGGCCAAGTTGATGCTAGTAACTCCAAGAGGGAGTATTTATGCTCGATAGTGGGTTCATGTCTCCGTGAATCTGGAGGAGTGACAAGAACCTCTAAGGCTATGGATGTGCTGTTGCCACTAGGGATAAAACATTGGTGCTATGTGTAACACCCCAACTTTTCAACCTTGATTAGTTGTCCTTATTTAAAAAATCAGGGGGAACAAAAACTTTTTCTATAGACTAATTAAGGTGAATTGCCTTGATCTGTTTGCTATAATGAATTGCCTTGATCTGTTGGTAGATGAATTGTCTTGATTTGCTTGTTGAATTTTGTCTTGAGCTACCTCATAGAACGACACCCCTAGTGGTTAAACGAGCAACTCACCAAATAAAACACATGTGTGGCTTAGGAAGAATCGTTTTCCTTCTTACTACATCAAACCTCTCTCCTGATGACAACATGGGTGTGCCATCTTGATTTTTCTCTTTGTGGTACAAGATAGCTCAATCATCCTTAATTCACAACTTGGTGATCTCAATGCATGGATCTCATCTGTGCATCTCCCTCTACAATTTCCACATCCTGCATGTCTCATTCTACCCTTGCATCACATATATTCAACTTGATCTTATACCCTATCCAATGATTCTACTCTAGATCACTTCCTTCACTTTTACCTCTTGTTTTTATTCAAGTTTAATCTTCACAAAACCAAGAGTGGGAATGATGGATACATTTTGTAGCCACCATCTACCCTTGAGAACACTCCTCCCTAAATTAGTTTCCCTCCTCAAAAATCCTACAGTTTTCCTTCTCTAGTTTTGATCACAAAACTACTTCTAGATTTATTAAAACTTTCCAAGATTTCTCTTTAAAGAAAACAAGGAACTGAAATGGGTTTTGTTTTTCATCCCATTTCTACCAAGTATTGATTTATAAAACATTATTTCTATTTTGCTTTGTTTTAACAAAAAGCTTGTTTATGGTACCTATACCATTTCTTGTTTTCCTCTTGCTTATTTTTACCTTTGAAAAAAACTCTACCTTACTTGAGAAAGTAAGTAGAATATTTTGAACTTCCATGTTCCAACTAGTTTCCTCTCAACATTTTCAAAATTCCATTCCACTTGAGTTCATTCTCAATTGTCCCTACACAATTGAGGTGTTCCATATACCTTTGAAATAAATCCTTCTCAAATGACAACTCTTGCACACCTTGTGTTCATCTACCACAACCCATTCCTCTATGGCATACCACCTTCACCACCACCACCTTCCTCTCACATTGACTTTCTTTGTCAACCTTGTTACAAGCTTGCCATGCTTATTATCCTACCACTCTTTCATATGAGGACTTGGCTCAAGAGATGAGCCGACCACCCCCATGCAATATTGCATGAGGTCACATCATCCCTCTCTCTTTTTCATCTTGTGTTGAGTTGTTCAAGTCTAAAATCTTGTGGAGGTCATCTCCAAGATGACATGCACATGAAACCTTGTACATCACCATCACCATTATCTTCTTGGCACAAAGCCATCATGCAACAAATACCATCATGGTATATTTTACCATCACAATCTTCCTCCATCTCTATATCTCTCACATTGTTCACTTGTGTTTGGCAAGAATGGAGCCGGCCAAAATGTGTATGCATGGCAATTTCGGCCAGCCATGCCTCTCCATTTTTCTTCCTCTACAAGACTTGCCTCCCACCTAACCCAATCACTAAATTGGCAGCCACCCACCTTAGCCAATCAAAAAAAGGAGGCAGCCACCATCCTCCCTCTATTTAAAGAGCTTGGCCGGCCACTCCCTCCTCCTTTGCCTCATTTCTTTTCACTTCCCACTCCTTTCTTCACTCCCACACACCCTCCTCCTCCCCTCCCCACGAAATATTGCTCCCCCAAGGCTTCATGGCCGGCCATGGCCATGGAAAGAGCTCCAAGATGAAGTCCCCTCCTCCCTCAAGCTCCTCCTCACCATGAGAGCCTCCCTCTCCTTCTTCTCCCCAACCCTAGAGGGTTTTCTCTCCTCTTCCTCTTCCTCCATTGCTAAGATTGGATCTTGATGCAGGTGCATGTTGGTCCAAGCATGGAGAAGCTTGAGCAATCCTCAGATCTGAAGTTCTTGAGCAAAGTTCGTCCAAATCCCTGCAGTAATTTCTGCTATCTTGCTGTTTCAGATTCTGGTACGAACTTGTAAAATCCACCAAATCTCGTGTGCAGATCCAAATCGAGTGATTCAAAGTTCCGCGGATAGGTATTCAAAAGATCTACAACTTGGCGTTGGTCTCATCCTCAAATTCGCTACAGATTCTCCCTGGTAAATAAAGTTCTGGAAACATGCAGATTCACTGTTTGTTAGATTTGTTCCGTTTTACAAAACCTTTTTGAGAAAACTCAACTGCGGGCGAAAGCCCTCTTCAATACCTTCATTTTGGAGGTGGTTTCACTTCGATTGACCTCCTGAAACTGAAATGGTTCACAGATCAAGATCTGGACAGATCTGGCTTTGTCGAATTAAACCAGGAGCTTGGGAACAAATTTTTGAATGAAACAAATTGGGTAAGAACCAGCTTTTCAATACCTTTCCGATGCAGCTGACCTCATATTTTTATGAGCCGTGTACGATTTGTGGTGAATTAAACTTGTTCTGTGTGTTCTGCAGATATGGCTGTTAGCTTTTAAATCACCAAAAATCCATATTTGAACCAAATTGAGTGATTCTAGTTCTATAGGACTACTGAATGTTTTCTTAATCTTCTCAAACAAGTTTCAAACATTTATCTGTTCTGTAACTCCAGAGGTAAAGCAAATGGTATAGACATGCAGTAATCTTGTCAATCTATTTGTGAGAGTTTCAGAAATAATTTGAACCCAAATCCAATTGTGTGTGAATCTATGTTTAAATATCTTTCAAATGCCAGTGGTCTCATATTTTTTGGATTTTTCTACGATTTATGGCTTACAGATCTTGTTTTCTGTACAGTCAGATTCAAAGAAATTCCTAAAATTGTAGGTTTAATATTTTTGGGTGATTCCAACTGGGTTAGTCTTGTATTAGTACTGGCCATCTAGGAAAAATATTATTAGTCTCTGTTCATGCATATTCGTTACTGTTAGTAAGGTATATGTGTGACATGCATTGTTGGACCAAAACTTGTTGGTTTATTTAAAACCCTTGACCAACTCTTTTTATTAGAAATGGACAACCTTTGTTTTATGCTTGCAAAACAAAACCTCTGCAACTTAATATTAGCCCTATTGTCTTGCTTAAGTTTTCAAATGATGGGGAATATGGTTGTTTCCTATTTTGGGTGTTGTGTTGTGTGAGCCAACTAAGTTAGGAAAACTGTTTTCTACTTTTCCAAAAATGCTTGAAAATGTTTTGTGAATGTATTTGATGTCAAACTAATGCCCTTGTCCTCTTTTTGATGTTATCTACCAGGGGATGTTTGGGTTATACCATGGTGATAACAGAGAGAGGCAATTGCTAAGTTGTGATACTCTCATACCTTTACTAGGTAAATAACATGGGTTTTCTTTAAGTTGTTTGTGGTATCTATAAGTCCTTTGTATGGTAGCTCTTTATTGAATGGTTAAATTATGGTTGTTGTATGTTTGTTTTGTTGGTGCAATGTGATTGATTGTGTTCCTTTTTATATTTTCGGGTGATAGACGCGAGCAATTCCGGGGAAGAAGAAGAAGTGGAATTGGACATGGATTTTATTTATATTGTTGGGATTCTTATATTGATAGAGTTGAAGAAGTACAGGGACAAATAAGCCAAGGCAAGCCATCTTTTGATCTCTGATATGATGTCTCTTTGGATGTCATCTTGTGCTATCAATAGCATCATGGTTCTATGTGTGATGATCTCCATGTTGTTGTCATCTATGCTTGGATGCAAGCATGGTACCTCTAGTAGTTTTATCTTGTCAAGGTCTTGGTAATTGGTTGGGTGTATGGTATCATGTCCATTGCTACCCAACTTGTTTTCTATATTTAGCTTGATCATGTTCCACCTCGGGACAAGATTCATACTACACCACCTTCTAGTGTAGAAGTATCAATACCATGACCTTGGTGCATTCTCAAATTGTGATGAGTATGCCTAATTCCCTAAATGGTGTTGGTGTTGGTCAATTCTCATCCCTATCTGTTGATTGGGTTAGATAGCACCACAAATCTGAAAGTATAGTTTCATCTTATGTTGTCATAATACATGCTTAGCCCAAGCAAGTATGATCCACTCCAATACCTCTTTTTCATACCCTCAATGGTGTGATGACCCTCATCTCGGCCATAGTGTTGTATTAGTCAACTCATGAAACTTTAGGTTGGGAACCCCTCAAGGTTTACCTTGTTGTAAATGTTTATGAAAACCTTGGGTGAGGCAACCTTACCCAAGCGTATGGTTTATGAAAGGAAAGGATCTTGACAAAGATGGTTGGAAAGAGGAAAGAAATGTGGGTGTGACTTGGGTTTTGAGAAAAACGACACATGGTTCTTTGTATTCGCCCGGAACAATTAACCCGCGCAACCACACTACTCCAACGTGGGCACGGGGCTTAGCTTGACGTTTGTTCTTCTTAGCATGAGGCACCGCACAACTATACAAGGGTACGGTTACCCCCGAGTCCGGGTTGTCATGGTTGGGACAATAGTATAACGGGAGGCCTTCGGGGCTGACCCGTCCGGAAGACACTATGGGTCTCCTGGCTTGGCGGTGGAGCCACGCTCAAAGGGAGGTGAGCTGCCACGGTGCCGGGGAGGTACATACTCCATAGGGTAGGACCTCTTGCTAAGTTGAATGGGCGAAAGGCTTCGACTGATTATCCGAGACTCGCATACTTTCGCATGACGAACCGGGGATGATCCCGGCGGATTTATCAGATCTTGTGGGGAAAGTGCGCACACTCTGCAGAGTTAAATCTATTCGAATAGCCGCGTCCGCGGTCATGGACGGTTGGGATGGCCGTTACAGAGCTGTGTCGAGTTTTGGTTTAGAAAATGATTTCCAAAGGAAATGTGTGTGTTGGATGTACCGGAAGGGTACGGAAAGGCTGGTGCCGACCATATGGAGATGGTCGAGGAAAATGAAACAAAATTGGGTGACCCTTCCTAGTGTTTCATGTAGAGGGACTCTTCTTCAATAAAGATATAGAGATGTCGTAGTTTAACTTTTGAAGTATCTTCTTCAACAAAGATATAGAGATGTCATAGGACTTCCCTAGTATCCCCATCAATTGAGATGGCGGTATGCTACCTCTTCTTTAACAAAGGTATAGAGATGTCATAGGACTCCCTTAGTGTCCCCATCACTCGAGATGCCGGGATGCTATATCCACAAGAGAAACTATTTCTCTTCCACATGCTTCATCCACGAGAGAAACTATTTTTCCTCTCTTGTCTTCTCTAGTTAGAATTTTTTATCACCTTCTTGATGGTTTGCGAGTACAATTCCAAATGTACTCACGGCTTTGTCCCTGGCTATTTACTTGGCCAGACTTGAAGGAGTTCGATAGATGAAGAAGGAGTTGACGACGTCTATGCGAGCTAGGAACGTCTTCCCAGTCAGTTGCCTGTAGGGTTATGGCAGATGACTTGGGTACTTCTTATTGCTTGAAGTGATGATGCTACTCTGATGTTTAGTTAGGCCCTTCGAGGCTATTATGTAATTGTCGGTCATGTGACCATGTTGTAATTTTCTTATTCCGCTTTGTAATTGGATGGTGTAATTTGATATCAGTTCGGTTATGTGTTCACGGCGCACTGATCATGGGATCGTGAACTGTATACATAACAAGGAATTTCGGACAGCTAGTCCGGGGTCCCCACACTATGTTCGAGGATGTAGTCACTGATTACATTACGCGCAATACTTAATGCAATTGTCTGTTGTTAGCAACTTAATACTGGAGGGGGTTCGGATGATAACCTGAAGGTGGACTTTTTAGGCATAGATGCATGCTGGATAGCGGTCTATGTACTTTGTCGTAATGCCCAATTAAATCTCACAATACTCATCATAATATGTATGTGCATGGTCGTGCCCTCTTTATTTGTCAATTGCCCAACTGTAATTTGTTCACCCAACATGCTGTTTATCTTATGGGAGAGACACCTCTAGTGAACTGTGGACCCCGGTCCAATTCTCTATACTGAAATACAATCATCGCAATCTCGTTCTACTGTTTTCTGCAAACAATCATCATCCACACTATACATCTAATCCTTTGTTACAGCAAGCCGGTGAGATTGACAACCTCACTGTTTCGTTGGGGCAAAGTACTTTGGTTGTGTTGTGCAGGTTCCACGTTGGCGCTGGAATCTCTGGTGTTGCGCCGCACTACATCCCGCCGCCATCAACCTTCAACGTGCTTCTTGACTCCTACTGGTTCGATTAAACCTTGGTTTCTTACTGAGGGAAACTTGTCGCTGTGCGCATCACACCTTCCTCTTGGGGTTCCCAACGGACGTGTCAACTGCACGCATCAAGCAAATTTCTGGCGCCGTTGCCGGGGAGATCAAGACACGCCGCAAGGGAGTCTCCACTTCCCAATCTCTTTACTTTGTTTTTGTCTTGCTTAGTTTTATTTACTACTTTGTTTGCTGCACTAAATCAAAATACAAAAAAAAATTAGTTGCTAGTTTTACTTTATTTGCTATCTTGTTTGCTATATCAAAAACACAAAAAAATTAGTTACTTGCATTTACTTTATCTAGTTTGCTTTATTTACTACTACTAAAATGAGTAATCCTGAAGTTGAAGTTCGTACGTTTAAGCAACGAGGGGGAGAATGTTTAAGAGATGCTTGGTATAGAATTAGTGATGCCCATAATAGGTGCACTAAGAAACACTCCACCACTATCTTACTCAGGAATTTTTATGTTGGTATCTCTAGCTGGAATAGGTATGTTCTTGATAGTCTCGCGAAAGGTAACTTCCTAAGTACTCCTGCATTAGAAGCTAGCTGCATTATTGAGAGTCTATTTGGAATACCTCCTGTCGATGAAGTTAAAACTGAAATCTCTCTTGAAGATGTTATGAAAAAATTGGAAACCATAGAGAAATTTTTTCCAAGTATTGAAGCTAAATTGGAGATGTTACTTGATAAAACTGATGAACTTGATAAATCCTTAGGAGAAATTGATGAAAGAATTAGTGTCCTAGGAACTTGTGCTGTCCATGATGATCAAATCAATAGGATTGACGAACTTGAAAAAGCTATGGGAACCTTGGGTTCAACATTTTCTTCTCTTAAATATAAGGAGAAAGCTTATGTGGGTAAGGAGCAAAAGTTTATGTATGTCTCTAAAGTGCCTAAACCAAAGAAATATTATTATAGGCCTAAAATTGACAAAGCCCTTAGTACCACTACGGATGGGGGAGCTTGTGATAACAACACTTCGTCTCTTGATAATACTTGATACACACTTTCTGCGCCTAGCTGAAAGGCGTTAAAGAAAAGCGCTTATGGGAGACAACCCATGTTTTTTACTATAGTACTTTGTTTTTATTTTGTGTCTTGGAAGTTGTTTACTACTGTAGCAACCTCTCCTTATCTTAGTTTAGTGTTTTATTATGCCAAGTAAAGTCGTTGATAGAAAAGTTCATACTAGATTTGGATTACTGCGCAGAAACAGATTTCTTTGCTGTCACGAATCTGGGCTGTTTTCTCTGTAGGTAACTCAGAAAATTATGCCAATTTACGTGAGTGATCCTCAGATATGTACGCAACTTTCATTCAATTTGAGCATTTTCATTTGAGCAAGTCTGGTGCCTCGATAAAATTCGTCAATACGAACTGTTCTGTTTTTGACAGATTCTGCCTTTTATTTCGCATTGCCAGTTTTGTTATGTTCGATGGATATCTCGATTCCATTGACTTTCAGTAGCTTTGTGCAATGTCCAGAAGTGTTAAGAATGATTATGTCACCTCTGAACATGTTAATTTTTATTGTGCACTAACCCTCTAATGAGTTGTTCTAAGTTTGGTGTGGAGGAAGTTTTCAAGGATCAAGAGAGGAGTATGATGCAATATGATCAAGGAGAGTGAAAGCTCTAAGCTTGGGGATGCCCCGGTGGTTCACCCCTGCATATTCTAAGAATACTCAAGCGTCTAAGCTTGGGGATGCCCAAGGCATCCCCTTCTTCATCGACAATTATCAGGTTCCTCCCCTGAAACTATATTTTTATTCCATCACATCTTATGTGCTTTTCTTGGAGCGTCGGTTTGTTTTTGTTTTTTGTTTTGTTTGAATAAAATGGATCCTAGCATTCACTTTGTGGGAGAGAGACACGCTCCGCTGTAGCATATGGACAAGTATGTCCTTAGGCTCTACTCATAATATTCATGGCGAAGTTTCTTCTTCGTTAAATTGTTATATGGTTGGAATTGGAAAATGATACATGTAGTAAATTGCTAAAATGTCTTGGATAATGTGATACTTGGCAATTGTTGTGCTCATGTTTAAGCTCTTGCATCATATACTTTGCACCCATTAATGAAGAAATACATAGAGCATGCTAAAATTTGGTTTGCATATTTGGTCTCTCTAAAGTCTAGATAATTTCTAGTATTGAGTTTGAACAACAAGGAAGACGGTGTAGAGTCTTATAATGTTTACAATATGTCTTTTATGTGAGTTTTGCTGCGCCGTTCATCCTTGTGTTTGTTTCAAATAACCTTGCTAGCCTAAGCCTTGTATCGAGAGGGAATACCTCTCATGCATCCAAAATACTTGAGCCAACCACTATGCCATTTGTGTCCACCATACCTACCTACTACATGGTATTTCTCCGCCATTCCAAAGTAAATTGCTTGAGTGCTACCTTTAAAATTCCATCATTCACCTTTGCAATATATAGCTCATGGGACAAATAGCTTAAAAACTATTGTGGTATTGAATATGTACTTATGCACTTTATCTCTTATTAAGTTGCTTGTTGTGCGATAACCATGTTTCTGGGGACGCCATCAACTATTCTTTGTTGAATATCATGTGAGTTGCTATGCATGTCCGTCTTGTCTGAAGTAAGAGAGATCTACCACCTTATGGTTAAGCATGCATATTGTTAGAGAAGAACATTGGGCCGCTAACTAAAGCCATGATTCATGGTGGAAGTTTCAGTTTTGGACATATATCCTCAATCTCATATGAGAACAATAATTGTTGCCACATGCTTATGCATAAAAGAGGAGTCCATTATCTGTTGTCTGTTGTCCCGGTATGGATGTCTAAGTTGAGAATAATCAATAGCGAGAAATCCAAAATGCGAGCTTTCTCCTTAGACCTTTGTACAGGCGGCATGGAGGTACCCCATTGTGACACTTGGTTAAAACATGTGTATTGCGATGATCCGGTAGTCCAAGCTAATTAGGACAAGGTGCGGGCACTATTAGTATACTATGCATGAGGCTTGCAACTTGTAAGATATAATTTACATGATACATATGCTTTATTACTACCGTTGACAAAATTGTTTCATGTTTTCAAAATCAAAGCTCTAGCACAAATATAGCAATCGATGCTTTTCCTCTATGGAGGACCATTCTTTTTACTTTCAATGTTGAGTCAGTTCACCTATTTCTCTCCACCTCAAGAAGCAAACACTTGTGTGAACTGTGCATTGATTCCTACATACTTGCATATTGCACTTATTATATTACTCTATGTTGACAATTATCCATGAGATATACATGTTATAAGTTGAAAGCAACCGCTGAAACTTAATCTTCCTTTGTGTTGCTTCAATACCTTTACTTTGATTTATTGCTTTATGAGTTAACTCTTATGCAAGACTTATTGATGCTTGTCTTGAAGTACTATTCATGAAAAGTCTTTGCTATATGATTCACTTGTTTACTCATGTCATTTACATTGTTTTGATCGCTGCATTCACTACATATGCTTTACAAATAGTATGATCAAGGTTATGATGGCATGTCACTCCAGAAATTATCTTTGTTATCGTTTTACCTGCTCGGGACGAGCAGAACTAAGCTTGGGGATGCTGATACGTCTCCGACGTATCGATAATTTCTTATGTTCCATGCCACATTATTGATGATATCTACATGTTTTATGCACACTTTATGTCATATTCATGCATTTTCTGGAACTAACCTATTAACAAGATGCCGAAGTGCCGATTCTTGTTTCTGCTGTTTTTGGTTTCAGAAATCCTAGTAACGAAATATTCTTGGAATTGGACGAAATCAACGCCCAGGGTCCTATTTTGCCACGAAGCTTCCAGAAGACTGAAGAGGAGACGAAGTGGGGCCACGAGGTGGCCAGACTACAGGGCGGCGCGGCCCAAGCCCTGGCCGCGTCGGCCTGTAGTGTGGGCCCCTCGTGCCGCCTCTTGACCTGCCCTTCCGCCTACTTAAAGCCTCCGTCGCGAAACCCCCAGTACCGAGAGCCACGATACGGAAAACCTTCCAGAGACGCCGCCGCCGCCAATCCCATCTCGGGGGATTCAGGAGATCGCCTCCGGCACCCTGCCGGAGAGGGGAATCATCTCCCGGAGGACTCAACGCCGCCATGGTCGCCTCCGGAGTGATGAGTGAGTAGTCTACCCCTGGATTATGGGTCCATAGCAGTAGCTAGATGGTTGTGTTCTCCTCATTGTGCTTAATTGTCGGGTCTTGTGAGCTGCCGAACATGATCAAGATCATCTATCTGTAATTCTATATGTTGCGTTTGTTGGGATCCGATGAATAGAGAATACTAAGTTATGTTGATTATCAATTCATGTCTATGTGTTGTTTATGATCTTGCATGCTCTCCGTTATTAGTAGATGCTCTGGCCAAGTTGATGCTAGTAACTCCAAGAGGGAGTATTTATGCTCGATAGTGGGTTCATGTCTCCGTGAATCTGGAGGAGTGACAAGAACCTCTAAGGTTATGGATGTGCTGTTGCCACTAGGGATAAAACATTGGTGCTATGTTCGAGGATGTAGTCACTGATTACATTACGCGCAATACTTAATGCAATTGTCTGTTGTTAGCAACTTAATACTGGAGGGGGTTCGGATGATAACCTGAAGGTGGACTTTTTAGGCATAGATGCATGCTGGATAGCGGTCTATGTACTTTGTCGTAATGCCCAATTAAATCTCACAATACTCAGCATAATATGTATGTGCATGGTCGTGCCCTCTTTATTTGTCAATTGCCCAACTGTAATTTGTTCACCCAACATGTTGTTTATCTTATGGGAGAGACACCTCTAGTGAACTGTGGACCCCGGTCCAATTCTCTATACTGAAATACAATCTACTGCAATACTGTTCTACTGTTTTCTGCAAACAATCATCATCCACACTATACATCTAATCCTTTGTTACAGCAAGCCGGTGAGATTGACAACCTCACTGTTTCGTTGGGGCAAAGTACTTTGGTTGTGTTGTGCAGGTTCCACGTTGGCGCCGGAATCTCTGGTGTTGCGCCGCACTACATCCCGCCGCCATCAACCTTCAACGTGCTTCTTGACTCCTACTGGTTCGATTAAACCTTGGTTTCTTACTGAGGGAAACTTGCCGATGTGCGCATCACACCTTCCTCTTGGGGTTCCCAACGGACGTGTCAACTGCACGCATCAAGCATCGCCAGGACGCCAGGAGACCGCCAGACATCGTCACCCTCTCTGCCGTGCCCTGTAGCCGTCGTCACCGTCGATGGCCTCCGCCACGGTACCGCACGGCCACCTCATGACCGTGACCTCTCCCGACCTCCTTTTTCTGTGCCACGAATCCCATCTCGCTCGCCATGACGCTAGGAGCAGCAAGTCGTCCTCGCTTTGCCCCTTCGCAGCCCAGAGAGCCACCTCCATGATCGACTCACGTGACCTCCCGCAGCTGCTCGCCAAGCTATAAAAGGAGCACTCCCCCGCTCGATTTCTTCACACCATTCCACTCCTCTCTTCTCCCTGACCCTCCTCGAGTAATCTCTCTTCCCAATTCCACCCACCGAGCCCCAATTGTTTGCCGGAGCTCCGCCAGTACCACCGCAAGCTCGCCGATGATTGGAGCCACCCCAGGAGCTGCTGCTGGTACCAGGAGCCTCGCCATCTTCTTCCACTACGTCTGCCAGCCTCACCGACGCTCACCCGCCCTCCGGTGAGCCTCCGACCCCCCTCTGCCGCCGCGGTTAGGGTTGGCGCTCGTCGTCGATGACGATGAGCCTCGGCCGTCGATCTTATTTCTAATCCTACGGCCACCATTCACGTACCGATTTGGGCGGGTTAAGTGACAATGACAGATGGGACCTACTGTCAGGCCGCCCGCGTGTGCGAGACGCGCTGCTGGGCCGGCCTGTTAACTCTCCCCTGGCCCATTTCCTTTTCCCGCCTAAGCCCATCAATTTGAATTCGATTTAATTATGTTAACCAAAATTTAAATACTGGTGCCCTGTTCAAAAATCAATAAAAACAAATCTACTATGATTCAAATTTTGTGTGAAAGTAGATGAAAATGTCTATCCAATCCCACTGGTCTCAACCCTTGATTTATTACAGAGCTATTGCAATAAAAATAACAAGGCAGTACCTTTTCAAACTTCAAACTTTTTTATAAAATCAATCATAATGTATTTTGAGGTGATTCCACCTCTCATAATTCACATTTCGAATACTCTATTTGAATATGTAAAAATATGACATGGTTGTTTCCTATGATCATGGGCTAGATTCAAATAATGGCTATGTGGCTATTTCTAACCCAATTAAATTATTTCAAAAATGGTATTTAAAATCTATGAGATGTAGCATCTCATTTAAATCACTTTCCCAAGTAATTTGATGAGGTGATGACTTTTGTTACATGGCCTCATATTCTATTATTTGAGGATATTAAATCTTAGTAATTGTTCAATGAGATGAAATTACTTTTCCCAAAACTAAATAAAGAAAACCCTAGTATTATGTTGGGTGATGATTGTGATGATGCTAGATCATCTTGTGTGAAAAATAGAGTACTCAAGTATTGTTGGGTGATTGTGTACCTTGTATTCGTTTATAGACCCTAGTACCGAAGGCTACGAGGGGGAGGAGGTCTTCTACGAAGAAGAGGAGGAACACTTTGATCATTGTACCAACCAAGGTAAGCTCTACTAATGCAAGTTACTAGTGCAAGATACCATGGCACTATTATTGTTGTTTAAAGATTTATTCTTCCAAGCCCAAGTTTTTATCTTGCACTATTTTACTTTGGTTACCAAGGCTTACTTGTTGTAGTTAACTTTTGTCCGAGTATAGTGTACCACAAGAGCTTCAAACTTAGCCTAGATAGCTAAAAATTAGTTAGCACCTCTCATAACTAGTTGCTAGTGCTAAAGCTAAATCTAACCACTGTAGATGGGAACTTGTGAAGCAAATGAATTTGAAAACCTTAGAATGATGAGTCATTCTACAGAAAGTTTTGAAGGCGAATATGACTTTTGAATGACAAGGTGAATTTGAAAAAACTGATGGTTCGGTTCGGATGCGATACCATTCCAACTTTAGAGTACCCCCATGATACGCGTACAGCACGCGTCCGTTGGGAACCCCAAGAGAAAGGTGTCATGCGTACAGCGGCAAGTTTTCCCTCAGTATGAAACCAAGGTTTAATCGAACCAGTAGGAGTCAAGAAGCACGTTGAAGGTTGATGGCGGCGAGATGTAGTGCGGCACAACACTAGGGATTCCGGCGCCAACGTGGAACCTGCACAACACAAACCAAGTACTTTGCCCCAACGAAACAGTGAGGTTGTCAATCACACCGGCTTGCTGTAACAAAGGATTAGATGTATAGTGTGGATGATGATTGTTTGCAGAAAGATGAGAACGAGTATTGCAGTAGATTGTATTTCAGTATAGAGAATTGGACCGGGGTCCACAGTTCACTAGAGGTGTCTCTCCCATAAGATAACAGCATGTTGGGTGAACAAATTACAGTTGGGCAATTGACAAATAGAGAGGGCATGACCATGCACATACATATTATGATGAGTATAGTGAGATTTAATTGGGCATTACGGCAAAGTACATAGACCGCTATCCAGCATGCATCTATGCCTAAAAAGTCCACCTTCAGGTTATCATCCGAACCCCTTCCAGTATTAAGTTGCTAACAACAGACAATTGCATTAAGTATTGCGCGTAATGTAATCAATAACTACATCCTCGGACATAGCATCAATGTTTTATCCCTAGTGGCAACATCACATCCATAATCTTAGAGGTTTCTCTCACTCCCCCAGATTCACGGAGACATGAACCCACTATCGAGCATAAATACTCCCTCTTGGAGTTACTAGCATCAACTTGGCCAGAGCATCTACTAATAACGGAGAGCATGCAAGATCATAAACAACACATAGATATAAATTGATAATCAACATAACATGGTATTCTCTATTCATCGGATCCCAACAAACACAACATATAGAATTACAGATAGATGATCTTGATCATGTTCGGCAGCTCACAAGACCCGACAATTAAGCACAATGAGGAGAAGACAACCATCTAGCTACTGCTATGGACCCATAGTCCAGGGGTAGACTACTCACACATCACTCCGGAGGCGACCATGGCGGCGTAGAGTCCTCCGGGAGATGATTCCCCTCTCCGGCAGGGTGCCGGAGGCGATCTCTGAATCCCCGAGATGGGATTGGCGGCGGCGGCGTCTCTGGAAGGTTTTCCGTATCGTGGCTCTCGGTACCGGGGGTTTCGCGACGAAGGCTATTTGTAGGCGGAAGGGTAGGTCAGGGGGCGTCGCGAGGGGCCTAGGAGACAGGTCGGCGCGGCCAAGGGTGGGGCCGCGCCGGCCACCCTCCTGGCCACCTCGTGGCCCCACTTCGTTGACTCTTCGGTCTTCTGGAAGCTTCGTGGCAAAATAGGACCCTGGGCGTTGATTTCGTCCAATTCTGGGAATATTTCCTTACTAGGATTTCTGAAACCAAAAACAGCAGAAAACAGCAACTGGCACTTCGGCATCTTGTTAATAGGTTAGTTCCAGAAAATGCACGAATATGACATAAAGTGTGCATAAAACATGTAGATATCATCAATAATGTGGCATGGAACATAAGAAATTATCGATACGTCGGAGACGTATCAGCATCCCCAAGCTTAGTTTCTGCTCGTCCCGAGCAGGTAAACGATAAACAAAGATAATTTCTGGAGTGACATGCCATCATAACCTTGATCATACTATTGTAAGCATATGTAATGAATGCAGCGATCAAAACAATGTATATGACATGAGTAAACAAGTGAATCATATAGCAAAGACTTTTCATGAATAGTACTTCAAGACAAGCATCAATAAGTCTTGCATAAGAGTTAACTCATAAAGCAATAATTCAAAGTAAAGGCATTGAAGCAACACAAAGGAAGATGAAGTTTCAGCGGTTGCTTTCAACTTATAACATGTATATCTCATGGATATTGTCAACATAGAGTAATATAACAAGTGCAATATGCAAGTATGTAGGAATCAATGCACAGTTCACACAAGTGTTTGCTTCTTGAGGTGGAGAGAGATAGGTGAACTAACTCAACATAAAAGTAAAAGAAAGGTCCTTCAAAGAGGAAAGCATCGATTGCTATATTTGTGCTAGAGCTTTGATTTTGAAAACAAGAAACAATTTTGTCAACGGTAGTAATAAAGCTTATGTGTTATGTAAATTATATCTTACAAGTTGCAAGCCTCATGCATAGTATACTAATAGTGCCCGCACCTTGTCCTAATTAGCTTGGATTACCGGGATTATCGCAATGCAAATGTTTTAACCAAGTGTCACAAAGGGGTACCTCTATGCCGCTTGTACAAAGGTCTAAGGAGAAAGCTCGCATTGGATTTCTCGCTATTGATTATTCTCAACTTAGACATCCATACCGGGACAACATAGACAACAGATAATGGACTCCTCTTTTATGCATAAGCATGTAGCAACAATTAATTTTCTCATATGAGATTGAGGATATATGTCCGTAATCGAAACTTCCACCATGGATCATGGCTTTAGTTAGCGGCCCAATGTTCTTCTCTAACAACATGCATGCTCTAACCATAAAGGTGGTAAATCTCCCTTACTTCAGACAAGACGAACATGCATAGCAACTCACATGATATTCAACAAAGAGTAGTTGATGGCGTCCCCAGGAACATGGTTATCGCACAACAAGCAACTTAATAAGAGATAAAGTGCATAAGTACATATTCAATACCACAATAGTTTTTAGGCTATTTGTCCCATGAGCTATATATTGTAAAGGTAGAGGATAGAAATTTTAAAGGTAGCACTAAAGCAATTTACTTTGGAATGGCGGAGAAATACCATGTAGTAGGTAGGTATGGTGGACACAAATGGCATAGTGGTTGGCTCAAGTATTTTGGATGCATGAGAAGTATTCCCTCTCGATACAAGGTTTAGGCTAGCAAGGTTATTTGAAACAAACACAAGGATGAAGCGGTGCAGCAAAACTCACATAAAAGACATATTGAAAACATTATAAGACTCTACACCGTCTTCCTTGTTGTTCAAACTCAATACTAGAAATTATCTAGACTTTAGAGAGACCAAATATGCAAACCAAATTTTAGCATGCTCTATGCATTTCTTCATTAATAGGTGCAAAGCATATGATGCAAGAGCTTAAACATGAGCACAACAATTGCCAAGTATCACATTATCCAAGACATTATAGCAATTACTACATGTATCATTTTCCAATTCCAACCATATAACAATTTAACGAAGAAGAAACTTCGCCATGAATATTATGAGTAGAGCCTAAGGACATACTTGTCCATATGCTACAGCGGAGAGTGTCTCTCTCCCACACAATGAATGCTAGGATCCATTTTATTCAAACAAAACAAAAAACAAAAACAAACCGACGCTCCAAGCAAAGCACATAAGATGTGATGGAATAAAAATATAGTTTCAGGGGAGGAACCTGATAATGTTGTCGATGAAGAAGGGGATGCCTTGGGCATCCCCAAGCTTAGACGCTTGAGTCTTCTTGATATATGCAGGGGTGAACCACCGGGGCATCCCCAAGCTTAGAGCTTTCACTCTCCTTGATCATGTTGTATCATCTCCCTCTCTTGATCCTTGAAAAGTTCCTCCACACCAAACTCAAAATAACTCATTAGAGGGTTAGTGCACAATCAAAATATACATGTTCAGAGGTGACATAATCATTCTTAACACTTCTGGACATTGCACAAAGCTACTGAAAGTCAATGGAATCGAAAAATCCATCGAGCACATCAAAACAGGCAGCGCGAAATAAAAGGCAGAATCTATCAAAACAGAACAGTTCGTAATGACGAATTTTATTTAGGCAGCAGACTTGCTCAAATGAAAATGCTCAAATTGAATGAAAGTTGCGTACATATATGAGGATCACTCACGTAAATTGACATAATTTTCTGAGTTACCTACAGAGAATTTTGCCCAGATTCGTGACAGCAAAGAAATCTGTTTCTGCGCAGTAATCCAAATCTAGTATGAACCTTACTATCAACGACTTTACTTGGCACAACAAAACACTAAACTAAGATAAGGAGAGGTTGCTACAGTAGTAAACAACTTCCAAGACTCAAAATAAAAACAAAGTACTGTAGTAAAAACATGGGTTGTCTCCCATAAGCGCTTTTCTTTAACGCCTTTCAGCTAGGCGCAGAAAGTGTATATCAAGTATTATCAAGAGACGAAGTGTCAACATCATAATTTGTTCTAATAATAGAATCAAAAGGTAACTTCATTATCTTTCTAGGGAAGTGTTCCATACCTTTCTTGAGAGGAAATTGATATTTAATATTACCTTCCTTCATATCAATGATGGCACCAACAGTTCGAAGAAAAGGTCTTCCCAATATAATGGGACAAGATGCATTGCATTCAATATCCAAGACAACAAAATCAACGGGGACAAGGTTATTGTTAACGGTAATGCGAACATTATCAACTTTCCCCAAAGGTTTCTTTGTAGAATGATCAGCAAGATTAACATCCAAATAACAATTTTTCAATGGTGGCAAGTCAAGCATATTATAAATTTTCTTAGGCATAACAGAAATACTTGCATCAAGATCACATAAAGCATTACAATCAAAGTCATTGACCTTCATTTTAATGATGGGCTCCCAACCATCCTCTAGCTTCCTAGGAATAGAAGCTTCGCGCTCTAATTTCTCTTCTCTAGCTTTTATGAGAGCATTTGTAATATGTTTCGTGAAAGCCAAATTTATAGCACTAGCATTAGGACTTTTAGCAAGTTTTTGTAAGAACTTTATAACTTCAGAGATGTGGCAATCATCAAAATTTAAACCATTATAATCTAAAGCAATGGGATCATCATCCCCAATGTTGGAAAGAATTTCAGCAGTTTTATCACAGGCAGTTTCAGCAGTTTTAGCAGTTTCGGGCAGTTTCTCGCGCTTTGCATTAGAAGTGGAAACATTGCTAACACCAATTCTTTTATTAATAATAGTAGGAGGTGCAGCAACTTGTAGAGCATTAGCATTACTAGTGGTGGTAATAGTCCAAACTTTAGCTATATTATCTTCTTTTTCATTTTCTTCTCTTTCCCACCTAGCACGCAATTCGGCCATCAATCTTATATTCTCATTAATTCTAACTTGGATGGCATTTGCTGTAGTAGTAATCTTATTATCTATATCCTCAGGTTTAGCAGCCATTTTATTAATTAAAGAAGATTGTGACGCAGACATGTATGAGATTCGGTTTTCAGCATTTGCAAGTTTAGTTTGTAACCCAGAGATCTCCATATTCAAATTTTCAAGTTGATTTCCTATATTCTTCAACAAGGTAGATTGCTCATTCATAGTTTTAGTAAACAATTTATTTTGCTCATATTGTGATTGCATAAAGTTCTTGGTGGATCTTTCAATTTCTAACATCTTTTCCTCATTAGGTGAAGCGTATCTACCATAAGAGTTACCATTAGCAGGATATGGCCTAGAATTATTATAATTGTTATTTTTAATGAAATTCACATCAACATATTCTTTTTGAGCACCCCATGACGCTAACGGAACATTATTAGGATCAACATTAGGCCTACCGTTCACAAGCATAGACAAAATAGCATCAATCTTATCACTCAAGGAAGAGGTTTCTTCGACAGAATTTACCTTCTTACCTTGTGGAGCTCTTTCCGTGTGCCATTCAGAGTAATTGATCATCATATTATCAAGAAGCTTTGTTGCTTCACCAAGAGTGATGGACATAAAGGTACCTCCAGCAGCTGAATCCAATAGGTTCCGCGAAGAAAAATTCAGTCCTGCATAAAAGGTTTGGATGATCATCCAAGTAGTCAGTCCATGGGTTGGGCAATTTTTAACCAAAGATTTCATTCTTTCCCATGCTTGTGCAACATGCTCAGTATCCAATTGTTTAAAATTCATTATGCTACTCCTCAAAGATATAATTTTAGCAGGGGGGTAATATCTACCAATAAAAGCATCCTTGCATTTAGTCCATGAATCAATACTATTCTTAGGCAGAGATAGCAACCAATCTTTAGCTCTTCCTCTTAATGAGAAAGGGAACAATTTTAATTTTATAATGTCACCATCTACATCTTTATACTTTTGCATTTCACATAGTTCAACAAAATTATTGAGATGGGCAGCAGCATCATCAGAACTAACACCAGAAAATTGCTCTCGCATAACAAGATTCAAGAAAGGTGTTTAATTTCAAAGAATTCTGCTGTAGTAGCAGGTGGAGCAATAGGTGTGCATAAGAAATCATTATTATTTGTGGTTGTGAAGTCACACAACTTAGTATTTTCAGGAGTACCCATTTTAGCAGTAGTAAATAAAGCAAACTAGATAAAGTAAATGCGAGTAACTAATTTTTTGTGTTTTTGATATAGCAAACAAGATAGAAAATAAAGTAAAACTAGCAACTAATTTTTTGTATTTTGATTTAGTGCAGCAAACAAAGTAGTAAATAAAGCTAAGCAAGACAAAAACAAAGTAAAGAGATTGGGATGTGGAGACTCCCCTTGCAGCGTGTCTTGATCTCCCCGGCAACGGCGCCAGAAAAAGAGCTGCTGGCGTGTAGTTGACGTGGGAGTCAGAGATCTTTGTGATGTAGCTTTTCTTCAGATCCCCGGCAACGGCGCCAGAAAAAGAGCTTGATACGCGTACAGCACGCGTCCGTTGTGAACCCCAGGAGGAAGGTGTGATGCGTACAGCGACAAGTTTTCCCTCAGTATGAAACCAAGGTTTAATCGAACCAGTAGGAGTCAAGAAGCACGTTGAAGGTTGATGGCGGCGAGATGTAGTGCGGCGCAACACCAGGGATTCCGGCGCCAATGTGGAACCTGCACAACACAAACCAAGTACTTTGCCCCAACGAAACAGCGAGGTTGTCAATCTCACCGGCTTGCTGTAACAAAGGATTAGATGTATAGTGTGGATGATGATTGTTTGCATAAAACAGTAGAACGAGTATTGCAGTAGATTGTATTTCAGTATAGAGAATTGGACCGGGGTCCACAGTTCACTAGAGGTGTCTCTCCCATAAGATAACAACATGTTGGGTGAACAAATTACAGTTGGGCAATTGACAAATAGAGAGGGCATGACCATGCACATACATATTATGATGAGTATAGTGAGATTTAATTGGGCATTACGACAAAGTACATAGACCGCTATCCAGCATGCATCTATGCCTAAAAAGTCCACCTTCAGGTTATCATCCGAACCCCTTCCAGTATTAAGTTGCTAACAACAGACAATTGCATTAAGTATTGCGCGTAATGTAATCAATAACTACATCCTCGGACATAGCATCAATGTTTTATCCCTAGTGGCAACATCACATCCATAATCTTAGAGGTTTCTCTCACTCCTGCATTCACGGAGACATGAACCCACTATCGAGCATAAATACTCCCTCTTGGAGTTACTAGCATCAACTTGGCCAGAGCATCTACTAATAACGGAGAGCATGCAAGATCATAAACAACACATAGATATAAATTGATAATCAACATAACATGGTATTCTCTATTCAACGGATCCCAACAAACACAACATATAGAATTACAGATAGATGATCTTGATCATGTTCGGCGGCTCACAAGACCCGACAATTAAGCACAATGAGGAGAAGACAACCATCTAGCTACTGCTATGGACCCATAGTCCAGGGGTAGACTACTCACACATCACTCCGGAGGAGACCATGGCGGCGTAGAGTCCTCCGGGAGATGATTCCCCTCTCCGGCAGGGTGCCGGAGGCGATCTCCTGAATCCCCCGAGATGGGATTGGCGGCGGCGGCGTCTCTGGAAGGTTTTCCGTATCGTGGCTCTCGGTACTGGGGGTTTCGCGACGAAGGCTATTAGGCGGAAGGGTAGGTCAGGGGGCGTCGCGAGGGGCCCAGGAGACAGGTCGGCACGGCCAAGGGTGGGGCCGCGCCGGCCACCCTCCTGGCCACCTCGTGGCCCCACTTCGTTGACTCTTCGGTCTTCTGGAAGCTTCGTGGCAAAATAGGACCCTGGGCGTTGATTTCGTCCAATTCCGAGAATATTTCCTTACTAGGATTTCTGAAACCAAAAACAGCAGAAACAAAGAATCGGCACTTCGGCATCTTGTTAATAGGTTAGTTCCAGAAAATGCACGAATATGACATAAAGTGTGCATAAAACATGTAGATATCATCAATAATGTGGCATGGAACATAAGAAATTATCGATACGTCGGAGACGTATCACCCCACAATACCTGAAAATGGGTAAGCTTAACTAGAAATTTATGTATTTTAGTATGGGTTCCCTCTAAGCAAGCGTCATAGAGGTTACGCCGAGGCTGCCTCCGCGAAAAGTGAAATGACGTGAAAAAGAGATGAATGTCCTACCCAAACCCTGTGCAGTTCCTAGGAGGGCAGATTGCCATCACTAGGAGGCCAAACTCATAGAGGAGGTGCCTATACTGGATATGTAAGTGAAAGGTTAATGGTTGATGATCCGCATATTGAGTATGATGATTCAGGGCTATCCCTGACGGATGTAATCAAAAGTTGTGGCACAAGAGTACAACCTCTGCAAAGTGTTAAACTATTCGAATAGCCGTGTCCGCGGTCATGGACGTTTGGATGGCCATACTATTCCGTTGTTAGGTGTTTTCTAAAATGACTTGTGACTTGAAAGGTGAATTTGACTTGATCACAAGAGTTGTGGGAATGACACTAATGTTCCCACTTGAGTAAATGCTAGGTAAATAAAGAGTCGTTACTATTAAGTGTTTATGAAATAAAACTGGTTTTGTGCAAATAAACCTAGAAGCTTAGAATACCTATTAGAGCTACTAGTACTTCTATTAGTGTAGTTTGCGAGTACTTTATAAAGTACTCATGGCTTTGTCCGTGGCTATTCAAATGGCCAGACTATGAAGAGGAGAACCAGTACCAGGAAGATGGACATGAGTATGTCTATGATAACTAGGATCACCTCCCAACGTCAAGCGTTGCCTGTGGAACAGATGGACCGCTACTACGTATCTTCAGCTATGTGTTTTGTATCTGATCTTTAGATCAATTGTTGTTTTAAGATTGGATCATGAGATCCCTTGTTGTAAGACTATCATGGTTTGTAATGAATAATGTCATGTGATATCGACTGTTATGTCTCGCAAAAACAATCTTCCTGGGATTGCGATGTATGGTATAATAGGCATCTGGAATTAAAAATCCGGGTGTTGACAGAACCCGCACAAAGCTTGAAGCTATCTCCACAACATAATTGGAGGCTCCAAATAAATCGCCACATAATCCTTTCCCTTGAAGAATCCCCAGAACTTACTTGGAGTCCCCAAGAACACCACAAAGACCGCTAAGCCGTATAGGGTCCAAAGACCTAAGGGAAACAAGCTCCCGAAGTGAATATCTCACGAACTTTCACCTCAACGTATCACCGCAGAGAAGTCAAACCAATGCACCAAATGCAATAGCAAGAACATCACAAAGATGCCCTAATCCTTCACTCTCGAATCCCAACAAAGCTACTAAAGATATTGGCGGAATATGAGAGGAAAAGAAGAACACAAAGTTCCCCAAGATCTAGATCCCAAAGATTCACTCACAAAGAGGTGATTGTGTTTGGTCAAAGAGTGGATCTAGATCTCCTCTATATTTCTCTCAAAAGGATGCTCAAATCATTGGAGAGGGAGAGAGATTGCAAGATCGCCAAAAAGTTCACAATGGAGGGAGCCAAGAGAAAGAAGAAGCAACAAAACTAGAGGAAGAAGACTATTTAAGGGCTGCCAGGAATCTGCCCGTTGGGGCTAGCCAGCTTGGGGCCGGTAGTACCGGCCAGGTGGGTGCGGTACTACCGCACCGCCCGTGATCGAGCAGCACGGGGACACGGGGCAGCAGGCGCGGGATGCGGGCCTGTACCACCGGCCAAGGTGGCCCGTTACCATCAACCGAGTGTGGCCGGTGCCACTGGTGCCGGTACCGCCCTTGGTACCGGCAATGCTGCGGCGGCTACTGCAAGCAAGCGCGCGGGAGAGGTAGCGCGGGCGGCACGAGGGCGGTGGTGCCGGGCGAAAGGATCGTATACCGCACCTAGAGGGGGGTGAATAGGTGCTAACCAATTTTAAGTTCTTTTTCAATTTAGGCTTGACACAAAGGTAAATTCTCTAGATATGCAACTAAGTGAATTTACCTATATGACAAGGTCAACGACTAAGCAAGATATATCTACGCAATATATAGGGGGAGATAATAGGATAGAGGTAACTGAGAGTGGAGCACGCGGAGACACAGAGTTGATTCCTGTAGTTCCCTTCCTTTGCAAAAAGGTACGTCTACGTTTAGAGGAGTGTGGTTGCTATGAAAGCCAAACCAACACCACGAAGGCTTCACTCAGGTCTCCGGTGAGCAACGGCACGAAGGCTTAATGATATGGGCACGGAGGCCTATGTGGAGCCCAATTTCAAGACTCCACCAAGCTAGGTGGTACGCCATCGAGGATTCAGGAGTGACACGCTAGGACGACCTACGCCATGTAATAATTAAGTCTAAGGTTCTGTCATCCATTCTATGTTAGGAAATAATGTAGCCAGGTCATGTGGTGGGCCAATTAGGGTTAAATTAGTGTTGTGTTTGGCTTTGGGCCTGTCCAAGCCAAACCAGATCGGCCCATCAAGTGGGGCGCCCCAGCCTAGCAAGGCTGGCCGGCCACCTCCCTCTCATATAAGGTGGAGGCACGGCTAGGGTTTAGGATAAGAACAAGTTTAGTCTAAAGTTTAGGTTTTACCTAGTTGCGTGTGTTCACGTGTATCATCCCTCCGGGGGTACGGCGCTGCCGTTTATCTATATTATCTGCTACGAATGTTCTTGTGTTCATCAAGGATTGTCTAGCTCTTGGTTTGAGGCGGTCGTTCATCGATCCGTTGCTTGCTGGATTTGTTCCCTCTTCTCCAGGCTGCGTTCATCGCGTTTTTGGGAGGATTCTCTACCCCAGGTTCTCGCTGTGAAAGATCGGGCATCAACTAAGGAAGATCCAGTGGGTCGTTCCCTTATCATGTGGTATCAGTTTTCTGGGTTGCTCACGGCGAGGTGTTGTTGATCGATCTCTTTGATCGGTTTGCATCGGAGAAGATTAGCTCTAAGATCGGAGGAGTTTGGTTCTCGGTCGAAGGAGGTTGGTTGGAGGAAGTTTGGCGTTGTTTGGTGCAGTTTGGAGGTCATCCATGGCTGTTTCGGAGGTCAAAATGACGAAAAATCGCGACCAGAATCGGGAAGAAGACGAAATTTCGCGACCAGGAAAAATCCGGTCTGGAATCCGGTCAACCGGGCCAGTGACCGGGCCGGCCGGCGTGGCATCCGGTCAACCGGGCGGCAAACCGGAAAGTTCGCAAAATTTTGTCCGGTTTGGCCCCGGTGCGACGCATCCGGTTGGCGCCCGGTTAACCGGGCCAGGGACCGGGCTGGCCGGTCTGGAGGCCGGTCTAACCGGGCCCTGGGCCGGGCCAGCTCAAACTGCTGCGGTTTTTCCTCCGGCGGTTTCTCCTGTTGCTTCGGTGGTTTCTCCGACGATGCTCCTTGATGCTACTACCATTGTTGCTTCGTTTTCCGACGATGTAGCTGGCATACGGTGTTCACGTGGCACGAAATCCATTGATGTGATGTTTTCAATGATTACCTTGATATCCGCCGTTGGGAGGAAGTACCGCGTCCCGTGTCAGGACTAAAGTGGTATTTACGCTGTTCCGCGACAATTGAGCAGTACGAGGATTGGGAGAAGTACATGGAATTGGGTTTCCAACGATGTCGTCGCTACAAAGGGAAGTTCACTGGTTATGATGCCTGTCTTCTAGCTCACCGGCGTGTGGATGCGGAGTTGGACATATATTGGTATGATGCAGTTGATAGAGGCGAGTATGCTTATACTTGGGCGGACTTCAAAAAATTTCTTCGTGGTGGTTTCGGGTTACCATTGCAGGAGCGTAAGCAGTCATCCAGAGTTGTACATGCAATAGAGGAAGTGGACAAGTGCATAGTTCCGATTCAGTAGGTTGTTCCACTACCAACAGTCACTCCGGTTGAGGTGAAATCTTCAGAGAAGAGGAAACCTGGCTCTGATACCAAGAGCGCTACTGTGACTGTTGAGGCGGATGTACCATTGAGCGGGCTGAATATGCAACTCAAGAAGGTACAAGGTGATGCTTGCAAGACAGTTGACAAGGTTCAACGATGGAGTTTGTTTCAGACTCAGTGCTTTATCAAGGGCAAGGCTTGCAAGTTGATGATTGATGGTGGTAGCTGTACTAATGGCATTAGCAAGGCGATGGTGGCAGCATTGGGGTTGTCTACATGGCGTCTTCCTGAACCTAAACGTCTTGAGTGGTTGAATAGCTGTGGTATCAAGATTACTCATAAGGTGCGTGTGCCATTTACAGTTGATGATTATGTTGATGAGATCGATTGCGATGTGTTGCCATTGGAGGTGTGTGGATTGCTACTTGGGCGTCCTTGGCAGTATGATCGTAATGTGACACATGCTGGGCGAGCAAATACATATTCTTTTATGCATGGTGGCAAACAGAGGACTTTGAAGCCTATGGGTGATGATCATATCAAGTCCGATGTGGAGTGTAATTTTCCAGGTTTAGAGACGATCGAGGGGTAGATTTTAGAAAGGGATGTGCATTGCATCGTAAATTCCGGGGAAATTTCGCGCTTTTAAAACAAAACTGCATCGAAGGGGGACAGGTTTCTCTCTCGACATCTTACAGGGTTAGGGTTTCGAGAGTGCGACAAACTTGTTCCTACTCAACTACATTAGGGTTTTGAGAAGAGAGAAGAGATATTACATCACAATCTTAAGCTGCATGATTGAATTCCAAATTAAGTTGCAAGATTGAATTCAAACCAAATTTGAATTTGAATTTCAAATTCAAACATCAAATTGATATTCCATGATTCAAACTTAAGATAATTCAATACACAATAATAAGTAATCAAGATTATAAATAGTACAATACTTAATAAAGCTCATTAAGGAAAACTTGAGCTTTATTGATAATCACACATAATACAATGCCATTTACAATATCCAGAATAGTAATATGAAATATTACAACACATTACATAGATTGGCAAAATGGAAGAAAGAAAATAAAGAAAAATTACAAGAGAATGATTCTATCCTAAATACTACAAAGTAGACTCCACTTGATCTTGGACTTGATAATCTTCAGGTCCATCTTGATCAATTGCTTGATCCCTGCACACAAACAAAATTAACACCACATTATGCCAAGTGGCAATGCCACTTGGCAGGTTAGCAAAGAAATGAGAAATTGAGAGGATATGACCAAAGCTGTCGAGCTGATCCATCTCACAGCCAAGTCCCAGGCCTGATGCAAAGCATCAGGTTACACACACACATAGCCTGCTGACAAGGCTGTGTGCATGCAGCACACACACACACAGTGAGTCACCAAAGTGAAATGGTGGAGCTGTCGACCAGAGAAGCAAGGGCCAGGCATATAAAACCTTTTCCACAGTAAACCCTAGCTCATTCATCGACAAAGCAGCAGGGTAAGTCACCAGATAGCAAGAACACCTCAAGAACACCAAGAACAGGTGAACAGCTAGAGCTGTTTCACCTTTTCCCCAATCACCAGAAAGTAAACCAAGATATCAAGCTTGCAGGGAGGAGCAGGGCAAGCCAAGAACTCAATCAGCAGCTGAACCTCTACACCAACACCATTTCTAGGAGCTGGAGTGAGGTATACCCAAAGAATCATGAGCAAGCATCTGTCTTGCTCATAAATAAGCATGAGCGTCAATCACACACAAGCAAAAGGGTGTGAGTACCTAGTTTGTATCATCATCTGGCTACTAAGCCTTTTGGTGCAAGCAAACTAGAGAACAGTCAGAGGGAAATTACCAAGGGAACATTGGCATGTCAACAAGGTGACATACCAGAGAAATCCAACCTGGATTAATCCCTAACTAGCCATTCAAAATCATCTAGCACCTAAAGCCAAGCAAGCCATCAGACATTAGACAGATTATGTCTATTCTTGTTGTCAACAGCAAAGGTAACTGGAAAGCCAACATGGTTTCTTCCAGTGAGATATTCACCAAATCACAGCAAGCCAACAAAGGTGGGAGCTACCCTAACAGCAAAGCATGGCTGTCAGGGCCACCTCAACCACTATACCAAACCCAACAGAGAAGCCAAGCACAGATATCATCACCCGGATGGGTTCAAAAAGAAGCTAGGGACGTGATCAAGGTGGGCAACATGTACCTGTCGAAGTTTACACCAGTATCCCGAGATCATGTCCAGGGACGTGATCTTGAAGTAGGTTTTTGCGGATTGCCACTAGAGCAGTTAACTAGTACCTGATCCGTCAGATGAACTAGCCCCAACTACCATTATCCCTGTACAATATAGATATCAATGTCAAATAAAAATTGCAACGGCCTGGATTCGATAAAAAGAGGGGCTGCGCCAAGTTGTTTATCGAGTAGTACAACTTGAGCCTATGCCTAGGTGCAAGCACCTGCTCATAGGCTCGGGGGCTACTCTTATCGAGAGTATTGTTCACCCTCCCGATAAGAAAGAGGAAAAATTGTGGAGTCAATTACAAGCAAGTTGAGCCTACACCCAAGTGCAAATACTTGGCTGTAGCCTCGGGGGCTACTCCCATCGGGAGCGCTGGTCGCGCACCCGATAGAAAAATAACTTCGACATCATCTATGACAATCAAGGTTTGTGGACTCAACTCGATTCTACGACTCGAGTGGAGCCTACTCCCATCGGGAGCACATGGATTTCATCAAATCCTCCAGAAATATAGTTAAGTTCTTTATCGAGTAGTACAACTTGAGTCTATGCCCAAGTGCAAGCACTTGCCCATAGACTCGGGGGCTACTCCCATCAGGAGCGCTGCCGCGCACCCGGTAATTTCAAGAATCGTCGACATCATCTACGCTACACATGATCTATGACATGGACCTCGCCTTGTATTTTCTTCGACTCCGGAGATGGTTATGCTTGGAGTTTCTACGCAAGTCTTCGACTTCCCTATAAACTCGGGGGCTACTGACATGGGCATACCCTTCGGGTACCCATTATTAGTATACCTGGCTCGGCCCAATATGGAGAAGACCAAATATGGAGAAGGCCCAACAAGGCAACCCGAAGAAGTAGTCGACTAGGACTCTTGTAAAACCCTAGGCTGGTTGCATATATAAAGCTAGCCAGGGCACCCGAAATAGAGAGGCGAACATGTAGACAGAATATAGACAACATAGCTCCGCCTATGGCGACACGATGTAAACATATTATGCTCATATACTGGATTGCTAGCAGCACGTAGGGATCCTCCACCGAGGGGACCCGAAGCTGGGTACGTCGTGTGCCTAATCTTGCTCCCTGAATCTCCATCGTCGCTCTCTCCCGAAACCCTAGTCTACAATATGTAGGCATTGCCGAGGTGATCTCTCGTCACTAGGGTTCCCAACAGATATTGGCATCCCTCTAGCTAAATCAAATTAATTGTTAGATGATCACAACTGCAAGCAGTTCACATCATTTATCCACTTAGCCAAGCAAGACAACACAGATAAATGAATATTCAAGTAATCAATACAACAGAGCCTTGCAGTGGATCCAATGGATCACTGCAAGCAACAGCAATTGCTTGAGCCAACCACAGCACACACCAGTACTAATCTGTAACCACACACAGCTCAAATTGAGCACTGGTAAGGCACAAGATGGAGCACTACAACTTTTACAAGCAACTGATGATCACAGGATCATCAGCAGCTTGCTAGAACATGCTAGGGCATCACTGGCATCACACAGGAACTATATAAATTAAACAGCCACAGTTAAGCAACAATTGAATCACAGACTAGCACATAAACCATTTTTATGATTGTATCCAGAAGCATATCATCAAGGAATTGATGTATATGGACAACAATTAAGCAAGGCCAAGCCTACCATGAGCCAGAACTCAATAATCATCACACAAATAACACTATCTCTTGCTAAACAGCAAGAATCACTCACAGTAATGAACCAGGGGAGCCAGAGCATATCACAGCACAAGCAAGCAAGCAACAGCAATGGCTAGTGATGCTCAGATGAGCATCTAGCCAGATAATAGCATGTATAACCACAAGGGTGAGCAGAGACTAGAAACAAAGGAAGCACACGCCACAGTAAGATTTACACACGAGCATAGACTAGGGCAAGCTTGGCAGTAGCAGCACAGCAAGCAGCATACGCACAGCAGTAGAGCTCGGCATAGCATAGGCACAAGGAACAGCAGGCCAATGGCCAGAGCTAGCTCAGAAGGACAAGAGAGGAGGAAGAACAAGCAGTAGAGCAGAAGGGAGGCGGTGAGCACTTACCAATTAGACGGAGAAGGGCACGGCCATGGCGGCACGGCGGCACACGCCGGGCGAACGGCGGCGCCAGGCCATGGCCAAGCCAAGCTAGATCATCACCGAGGCGCAGGGGCTCCAACGCAACCACGGCGGGGCACGAGGCCACACCACGGCGCCAGGCTCGTCGGCAATGACGAGATCGCCGCACGGCCATGTCGCAGGAGGGTTGGGGAAGAACGGTGGCGGCGAGGGAAAGCAGATCGGCGCGGATCAATCGAAGCGCCGTCGAACGGCGGTTCGATTGGCACCAATCTCGCCGCCGGAGTTGGCCGGTGGTGGTCGGATTAAATCGGCGACGGCGAGGCGACCACGGCATCGCCAGAGCGTCGAGGAGGGGTTAGGGTTTCTGCGCGAAGGGGAGAGGAAGGAGCGAGTGGGCCGACCGAGCCGAAAGGGTGGCTCGGGTTCGACCTAACCCGCTGGGCCACCCTGACAGGTGGGCCCAGGGGCATTATTGTCATTTCACAAAATCACTTAATTACAGAAACTTTAAAATTACATAAGAAATGTTTAGAAGCTCTAAAAAATAAGTAAAAATATGAAAATTGATCAGCATAAAATTCTCTATCTGAATAAAATATCAAAGAGAATTTTTGAAGACAACCAAGAATAAGTCTTAATTTGATGATTTAAATAATCATTTAGATCACACATAATATTTTCAACAATGAAAATAAGTCCATTAATGCCTTTGGACTTTAAAAACACCTTGACAACATTTCAAGGTTGTATTTTACTTTAAATAGAGTATCTCCAATCCATTCTTAGTATTAACCTCTTACATGAAATAATACTGTCATCGGAAGGGGGAACAAACCCTAAAAACTGGAATCATGCATAATTGCCTCTTTAACCATTGCCCTTATCGGACAATGATGCTATTTTTCAGAAACAGAGGACAAGGGTCAGTCCACACCATCCAACTGCAAAACTTTGCAGTGTTCAGGCAAGCTCATCACTTGCTCATTTCATTTGAGCATCTTTATCAAATTACTTGCAAAGTACTATGATTATCACTATTGCATAAAAACCAAAACCACTACTTTCATAACTATGAATATGACTATGTGGTGGGCAATGGAACCATGGATTGTGTTGATATGGTGGAGGTTCCATTGCAAGGGTTTATATCCATCTAGGATTAAACAACAAATGTCGTCCAGTGATTCTTGTGCCGTAATATCCGTGTTAACCATAAGATCTGAAATGGGACGGACTAGTCAATCGTATTTCCACCTCTTGTACATCAATGGATGCACTTACCATAGCAGTTGTATCTTGCGGAGCAACTTGAGGGTGGGGATCCCACTCTAATTCCCCACGGTTATGCTGTGCATACCGTAGCGGTTGCGGCTTGCGGAACAACTTGAGGGTGGGGATCCCACTCTAATTCCCCACGGTAATGTGGTCTATGATGGGTTGCAGCTACCGGCGAAGGAGTTTGGTTCGATCCCGGCATCGTTGTCGTGGTCGGGGTCCGTCCTTAAGTGGTGTAAGTGGACCGACGAGGACCCAGGGTCGGGGTTTGCAACAAAGGGTGGGTGTGCGAGGTAGCGGAGGAATATGATTGGCTATGACCTTATACCGGGCCTCACACCATAGGAAGTGTGGACGGGAAAGCTGCCCGGTTGGCACCAAGGTTAAGATCTCTTATGGGTAAAGCAACACACCTCTGCAGAGTGTAAAGAACCGTGACCTGTCACTCCCTGTTCCGGGATATGGAACTGCGAACGCGGCCGGAAAGGAGCTCCATGAAGTTCTAGTAAACCGGTGAAGGCTGACGGACATAGCTCTTTGAAATAAAAGCAACCTCTTGAAGAAATGTTTATCAAAACCTGCATTGGTATTAGACTTTCTGGTCTAATATCGTAGCTAGTGCATTAAACACCTCTTATCTATAATGAACTTGTTGAGTACGCTCGTACTCATCCCACTCTTAAATCCCTTGCTTAGATTGTCTGAACCGTCTGGAGGAGGACTACGACAACCCTGAAGGAGCCGAGATCATCGGCTATGAAGAACCAGACCTCTCAGGAGGTGTTGAAGGCGTAGACTACCTTATAGTCTACGGAACCGGGGAGGCTTCCGGAGGAAATCAAGCCTAGAAGCACTGAGTAGTAGTAGTAGCCGAGCAGTGCGAACTCTTAGTACTTAGCTGCTCGACGAAATAAATGTATAACCTAGTGAAACTTCTATATTGTAAGCTAAGGTGGGTTCGCCTCGAACCCAGGAGTATACCTCTTAGGACCCAAGAGGAGCTCCGAGACGATATGTGTATTATGCTTGTAATAATAAATGAATGAGTTATGGACCTGCTATGTTCTGTTGTACTACTCTGAGGGATGTAATATTTGCGGAATGGTACTTCGTGAATGTTATATCAACGACTGGCATACTACAACATGCAGTGGTATGCAGGGTCACCACATGGAGTTAGTGGTGCGTAAGGAGAAGTTGCACAAGCCTAAAGTGCAGCTAGAGGTGCATGTTCTTCCGAGCATCGATGTTGGTGATGTTTCAGCCATGCCTGTAGATGACAAGCCAGTTCTTGTTGGTGACAAGCCAGATGAAACTACACTTATTGTTGATGTAGATGTTGCAGCATGTGCTACAGTTCCAGTTTGTGTTGATGCCAGTATACAGACTGATGATGTTTGTGCTGATGGTGATTCAGTACATGTGGCATAGATGCGCGTGGGAGGAGTGGGAGGTGAGCGCGTCAGTGGAATGGTGGACAGCGGCACTACCGTGCTAGGAGTACTGTCCAGTTTTCCGCGACACCGCGGATCCATCGAGGCAAGGATGGACGTGTGAGACATCTACGTGGCCCAGGAATTACACATCTTGTGCAGGGTCATGTGCAGCGACATAGGGGTCCATCAAAACCTCGCAAGAAGAAGGAATTGGCGCCGAAGTCCAAGCTCATGTGGAGAAGAAAGGAGGCGCCAAGTGCTGTATCAAGTCGAGAAGGCCGCGAGGGAGGATGTGGTGTGGAAGGCAAGCAAGACTTGAGGACGGCGAGGACGTGTCATGTTCATATCACGTCACCTTTTCCAGAAGACCCTCACGCATTGGGGACAACGCTTCTTGAAGGGGGGGGGGAGGATGATATGGGCACGGAGGCCTATGTGGAGCCCAATTTCAAGACTCCACCAAGCTAGGTGGTACGCCATCGAGGATTCAGGAGTGACACGCTAGGACGACCTACGCCATGTAATAATTAAGTCTAAGGTTGTGTCATTCATTCTATGTTAGGAAATAATGTAGCCAGGTCATGTGGTGGGCCAATTAGGGTTAAATTAGTGTTGTGTTTGGCTTTGGGCCTGTCCAAGCCAAACCAGGTCAGCCCATCAAGTGGGGCGCCCCAGCCTAGCAAGGCTGGCCGGCCACCTCCCTCTCATATAAGGTGGAGGCACGGCTAGGGTTTAGGATAAGAACAAGTTTAGTCTAAAGTTTAGGTTTTACCTAGTTGCGTGTGTTCACGTGTATCATCCCTCCGGGGGTACGGCGCTGCCGTTTATCTATATTATCCGCTGCGAAGGTTCTTGTGTTCATCAAGGATTGTCTAGCTCTTGGTTTGAGGCGGTCGTTCATCGATCCGTTGCTTGCTGGATTCGTTCCCTCTTCTCCAGGCTGCGTTCATCGCGTTGTTGGGAGGATTCTCTACCCCAGGTTCTCGCTGTGAAAGATCGGGCATCAACTAAGGAGGATCCAGTGGGTCGCTCCCTTATCACCTAGCCCACTTCCACTAAGGAATTTTCTCGAGGCGGAAATCGGGCCTTTACAAGGTACTTGGGGCACACATCCACAACCAAATTGGAGGCTCCCAAATCTGTAACAACAACAAGAACAGGAACAATATCAATTACAAACAACTAGGGTTTCTCAAAAGAGGAACAGTAGCACAAAGCATATGAGGGGGAAATGCAAATCGCTTCGGTGAAGATGTAGATCGGGGTCTTCTCCTTCGAATCTCCAAAGATCAAGAACTTTGGTTGGGTGGAGGAGGAGATCTTGTGATTCTTGTGTTTCTTGAGGTGGCTCTAATGGTGATGAACTTGTGGAATGATTGAGCAGGTTGGAAGGAAGAAGAAGGGGGGGTATCAATACCCCTCTCAAAATCTAGCTGTTGGAGCTCTTCGAGGGCCGGAAAATCCGGCCTTGGGGAAAATCCGGGCAAAAGTCCGGCCCCCTATCCAGGGGAATACTGATCCGCATCGCCAAAAGTCCTTAGCCGATTTTGGGGGCCCGGATATTTTGCAAATATCTGGCCCGGATTATCCGTCCTGGTGAAAACCAGCCTGCATCTTTTTGTCTCCTTTTTCCATACAAATCATCCATATATATGTGTATATATATTCTCTACATCAATTCAACAAACATTAGAGTATCCCATATATTGATATCAAACAAACCAAAACATAATGTGAGAGATGTTCTTTCAGCGGGCTGGGCTTCGCGATGGTACCGGCCCAGCTAGGGTGGTACTACCGGCCAGCCCAAACTCCCCCATTTAAACCAAATATGGCAATTTTGTAAAATCAAGAACTTAAGATTGGGAGCTCCAAATTGAGTGAAGCCAATTTTGTTAGAAAGAGAACGACAATAGCTATCCCAAAAATGGAAACTAGTGGTGGATGAGTTTCTATGAATTTTAGAGGGACAACCCCTCAATATAAGAAACCAAGAAAACCACCCAACTTGAAAATGCAACAAGTGATATACGCGAAATTCGTTTTCGATGAACTAGAGCTTGTCATGGAAATAACCACAAGCTCTAAAACACCACATGGATAAGATCCAAATAACAACCAAGAAAGATGATGCAAGGATGCAAAGGTTTGGCCGCACTCCAAACGATACGATCGAGTTACTCACTCGAGAGCCCCTTGATAGTGCGACTATTATCCTATAAACCGATCTCCCAACTAAACCACGAGACCGGTAAGATAGAAACCCTATCAAGAGAAAATCTTAACCTTGCGCCTTCCACTTGAGCTCGATGATGACGATATTGACCGCAACAAGATGGAACACTTCTTGATTGTGCTTGCTTGATGAAGTCTTGCGGATTGCTCCCCCATACTCCACTATGGGAGAGCTTCTTCTTTGGTGCATCTTCACATATCCATGAACACCATAAGAATGGAAAGCTTCAAGCATATGATCTCTTCAACTTGATTCATCTTGAATTTTCACTTTACTTCTTCTTATTGCAACCTTGAAGCCAACACATGGTTGAAGCATTGCCTATGGACAACTCCTACAAATATAACTAAATGCAAACATTAGTCCATAGGGATTTTCATTAATTACCAAAATCACACATGGGGGCTCTAAGCACTTTTAGTCGAGGCATCCCATTCCGCGCCGTTCGAGCTCCCGCCACTCCACCAAGGGTTCAGGGCGGGGATATGGAGGGGCAGACGCGGAGAAGGGGGAGGAGGGAGGAGCTCAGCGAAGAGGGAGAGAACGGCGGAGCTACGCAGAGGAAGGCGGAGGAGGGAGAGGCTCACCGCGCCGCCGTGGCAAGCTCCAATTCGGGAGACTCTGGTCGAGCGGAGAAAGGCTACAAGAGGTACAACTTCACGATTCTAGGACAATACGGAGGTGTGACCCTCCGAATTGGTCAGCGTTAGAAAATGTTTCGGACGGGTGCTCGCTGGAATTGGACCAAACTTCCACACCATGATTCTACGAGCACCCAAACAACGGAATTCGGGCCTTAAATTCCAATTCCTCAATTTCAACTCCAATTCAGTGCATCCAAACACATAGTAAATCTAGGACGGCATGACTGCCCGTAGATTTTTTTTTGAGAGGAATGATTGCTCGAAGTTTTGTTTTTTTGGAGCTTAGACTGCCTGTAGATTTTATTTTTTGAGCAGAAACCGACTGCCTGTAGATAACAACACGCTAACCGATCGTAGGCTAGTTCTGAATGGCCCGTTTAGTTAACTTTGGGCCTGATAAAGGTGCAGACTGAGCCGAGCAAACCAGCTCCTCTAAAAAAACAAAGCGGCTGAGCCGCACGTGGTGGTAGCTCGTGTTTCTTTCCAAGCCCAAACTGTGTGCTGGTCCGCGAGTACGCGCCAATCCGCTTGCCGGAACGACGACCTACTCTACTCGCAGCTGTCCCCTCCGCGGGCCCCAATTCCCTAGGGTTCCTACTTCCTAGGCCGTGCCCCGTCGCCATTTGCTTACATGGCCTCATCGGCCGCCGCCGCGCGCCTCGCCGGCGGGGTATCGCGGCCTGCGTCTCGGGATGCAGCCGCCCGGGGCCTTCCGTCGAGGAGCCAGAGTCTGCCTCTGCCCCTGCCGCGCCGGCGTCCGCGCAGCATCCGGTGCTGTGCCGTTCGCCATCCCGGCGGCGGCGGCGTGGACGCGGGGGAGGAGTTTGTCGGGTTCTTCCGGGAGGCGTCGCCGTACATCCGGGGCCACCGCGGGAGCACCTTCGTGGTCGTCCTCTCCAGCGAGGTCGTGTCAGGGAGATATATCTACGCAATATATAGGGAGATAATAGGATAGAGGTAACCGAGAGTGGAGCACGTGGAGACACAGAGTTGATTCCCGTAGTTCCCTTCCTTTGCAAGAAGGTACGTCTACGTTTGGAGGAGTGTGGTTGCTATGAAAGCCAAACCAACACCACGAAGGCTTCACTCAGGTCTCCGGTGAGCAACGCCACGAAGGCCTAGCCCACTTCCACTAAGGAATTTCCTCGAGGCGGAAATCGGGCCTTTACAAGGTTCTTGGGGCACACATCCACAACCAAATTAGAGGCTCCCAAATCTGTAACAACAACAAGAACAGGAACAATATCAATTACAAACAACTAGGGTTTCTCAAAAGAGGAACAGTAGCACAAAGCATATGGGGGGGAAATGCAAATCGTTTCGGTGAAGATGTAGATCGGGGTCTTCTCCTTCGAATCTCCAAAGATCAAGAACTTTGGTTGGGTGGAGGAGGAGATCTTGTGATTCTTGTGTTTCTTGAGGTGGCTCTAATGGTGATGAACTTGTGGAATGATTGAGCAGGTTGGAAGGAAGAAGAAGGGGGGTATAAATACCCCTCTCAAAATCCAGCTGTTGGAGCTCTTCGAGGGCCGGAAAATCCGGCCTTGGGGAAAATCCGGGCAAAAGTCCGGCCCCCTATCCAGGGGAGTACTGATCCGCATCGCCAAAAGTCCTTAGCCGATTTTGGGGGACTGGATATTTTGCAAATATCCGGCCCGGATTATCCGGCCTGGTGAAAACCAGCCTGCATCTTTTTGTCTCGTTTTTCCACACAAATCATCCATATATATGTATATATATTCTCTGCATCACTTCAACAAACATTAGAGTATCCCATATATTGACATCAAACAAACCAAAACATAATGTGAGAGATGTTCTTTCACCGGGCTGGGCTTCGCGGTGGTACCAGCCCAGCTAGGGTGGTACTACCGGCCAGCCCAAACTCCCCTATTTAAACCAAATATGACAATTTTGTAAAATCAAGAACTTAAGATTGGGAGCTCCAAATCGAGTGAAGCCAATTTTGTTAGAAAGAGAACGACAATAGCTATCCCAAAAATGGAAACTAGTGGTGGATGATTTTCTATGAATTTTAGAGGGACAACCCCTCAATACAAGAAACCAAGAAAACCACCCAACTTGAAAATGCAACAAGTTATATACGCGAAATCCGTTTTCGATGAACTAGAGCTTGTCATGGAAATAACCACAAGCTCTAAAACACCACATGGATAAGATCCAATAACAACCAAGAAAGATGATGCAAGGATGCAAAGGTTTGACCGCACTCCAAACGATACGATCGAGTTACTCACTCGAGAGCCCCTTGATAGTACGACTATTATCCTATAAACCGATCTCCCAACTAAACCATGAGACCGGTAAGATAGAAACCCTATCAAGAGCAAATCTTAACCTTGCGCCTTCCACTTGAGCTCGATGATGACGATATTGACCGCAACAAGATGGAACACTTCTTGATTGTGCTTGCTTGATGAAGTTTTGAGGATTGCTCCCCCATACTCCACTATGGGAGAGCTTCTTCTTTGGTGCATCTTCACATATCCATGAACACCATAAGAATGGAAAGCTTCAAGCATATGATCTCTTCAACTTGATTCATCTTGAATTTTCACTTTACTTCTTCTTATTGCAACCTTGAAGCCAACACATGGTTGAAGCATTGCCTATGGACAACTCCTACAAATATAACTAAATGCAAACATTAGTCCATAGGGATTTTCATTAATTACCAAAATCACACATGGGGGCTCTAAGCACTTTTAGTCGAGGCATCCCATTCCGCGCCGTTCGAGCTCCCGCCACTCCACCAAGGGTTCAGGGCGGGGATATGGAGGGGCAGACGCGGAGAAGGGGGAGGAGGGAGGAGCTCGGCGAAGAGGGAGAGAACGGCGGAGCTACGCAGAGGAAGGCAGAGGAGGGAGAGGCTCACCGCGCCGCCGTGGCAAGCTCCAATTCGGGAGACTCTGGTCGAGCGGAGAAAGGGTACAAGAGGTACCACTTCACGATTCTAGGACAATACTGAGGGTGGAGGTGTGACCCTCCGAGTTGGTCATCGTTAGAAAACGTTTCGGATGGGTGCTCGCTGGAATTGGACCAAACTTCCACACCATGATTCTACGAGCACCCAAACAATGGAATTCGGGCCTTAAATTCCAATTCCTCAATTTCAACTCCAATTCAGTGCATCCAAACACATAGTAAATCTAGGACGGGTGGCTGCCCGTAGATTTTTTTTTGAGAGGAATGATTGCTCGAAGATTTTGTTTTTTTGGAGCTTAGACTGCCTGTAGATTTTTTTTTTTGAGCTACCGACTGCCTGTAGATAACAACACTCTAACCGATCGTAGGCCAATTCTGAATGGCCCGTTTAGTTAACTTTGGGCCTGATAAAGGTGCAGGCTGAGCCGAGCAAGCCAGCTCCTCTAAAAAAACAAAGCGCATGTGGTGGTAGCTCGCGTTTCGTTCCAAGCCCAAACTGTGTGCTGGTCCGCGAGTACGCGCCAATCCGCTTGCCGGAACGAACGACGACCTACTCTACTCGCAGCTGTCCCCTCCGCGGGCCCCAATTCCCTAGGGTTCCTACTTCCTAGGCCGTGCCCCGTCGCCATTTGCTTACATGGCCTCATCGGTCGCCGCCGCGCGCCTCGCCGGCGGGGCATCGCGGCCTGCGTCTCGGGATGCAGCCGCCCGGGGCCTTCCGCCGAGGAGCCAGAGTCTGCCTCTGCCCCTGCCGCGCCGGCGTCCGCGCAGCATCCGGTGCTGCGCCGTTCGTCATCCCGGAGGCGGCGGCGTGGACGCGGGGGAGGAGTTCGTCGGGTTCTTCCGGGAGGCGTGGCCGTACATCCGGGGCCACCGCGGGAGCACCTTCGTGGTCGTCCTCTCCAGCGAGGTCGTGTCGGGACCGCACCTGGACCGCATTCTGCAGGTACTGCATTGCTAAATTGAGTTGAGCTGGTGGTGTTCGGATTTGTTCCAGTTGTTTGTTCAGATATAATGTACATGCCGCCTATTTTAGTACTGTCCTGCTGGCTCCATTATTGAATTTGTCCTTCTTCCATAACGTTGGGTTTGTTCTATAGCTGCGCTTAGTAGTTGCCCAACATAATCACAAATGATCCAGGCAAAGTAGTCAAATTATAACAGCCATTGTGATTGGCGATATGCCCGCAGTGGTTTCACAATAAAGCACTCTGCGATTTTGACATATGAAAAGAGATTGTAAGACTGGGTCATTAGACTTTATTATTGGGGATAAGAATTGGGGAATAGAACGAAGAGTAAGGCACTGACTGAGATGGTGCAGGTCTTACAACCAAAACATCAAAGGGAAAATTTAAGCTAAAGCCAAAGCGAATAAAGAGAAACTATGAAGAAGAATTGTACAGCTATGCGACACATTACTGGGAATAGAATGAAAGTAACTTTGTTTTCTGGTAGGTAAGAGATTGTAAGCCTTATTATCGATATGCTTCGTTGGACTTTAGTGGGGATAAGAATTGGTAAACAGAATTAAGAGTAACTTTGTTTTTTTTTTGGTACGTAGGAAGGCTGAGGTTATGATTCTGATTCAGGACTGTAAATCATGTCAATTTTAGTACATTATTGGGAAAAAGGAGTAGAAAGCATCGATTTTCCTGCAAGGAATCTGGAAAAATGTTGCACTCATGTGGCACAGGAGTTTTTTATGTGATATTTATCTTCTTTCATGGCCATCGAGTTTCACAGGGCTATGGATTCCTAGTTATCAACTGCCCTACATTTTTGCATTTTTTTAAAGGGAAAATTACATTTCTATCACATGCAGGACATTTCACTTCTCCATGGTCTGGGGGTAAACTTTGTTCTTGTTCCAGGGACACATGTTCAGATTGATAAGCTCTTGTCAGAAAGAGGTCGGTTCTGCACACACAGCACACATCCTTGTTGCCGTACTTGTCACTCATTCTTCATCTATCACTCTTAAAATTGGCTGTGCCATTGAGGCATTGACACAACACTAGAAAAATGATTAGTATTTCTCTTGTGTGGATTCACTTAGTTTGCAAAGACCGTGACATGAGTTGTATTTTTTTTATGTATAACTTAATCTGCCAAGCACATGAGCAAGCTGCATGACTAGAAATACATCAGAACCCATTTTGCTACTGCACATTGATACCTTGTAGTGAACAGCATCTCATTAGGAAGTGTAGCTGTTAGTTCGTCAATGTCTGCCCTACTCCCATGTAAACTCTTCCATGGAATTATATCCGAATGTGATTTGCGGAGGAACTCTTAAACCAGGACTAAGGTTAAAAATAGAGGCAAAGCTCTCTCCTGGTCCCGGGCATTCGGTTTTAACCGAAATTTCGGTTCGGTTTTTTCGGTTTTTCTATAATTCGGGTTATACAATATAGGCACCGAAATAACATCGGTTTCCTAGTTAATAGATAGTTCGGTTAACCAATAATTCGGTTCGGTTTTCGGTTTTAAACCGAAATACCCTGATGACATGGAAATAAAATAACAACACAAGACGCCAATATACTGTATGTATGCAAGTCGTCAAGTCCACGCCACGGCAGCAAGACACATAACACGCTGAACCATATCCTACCTGCATGCACTAGTCAATAAAATGCATACCTTGATGAAGCAGCGTCAATGCATATGCTCAAAAAAGTATCACACGATTGAAGGTCTTGCACAAGTCATTCACACACACTTGACTACTTATAGTTTACACCAATAGAGCTTCAAAATAAAATAGTTCACACAAACAAACGAAGTAACACTGATAAACCGCAATGATCTGAAGTGCAAACAGCAGCAACTCAAAAAGTTCTACTTTTTCTTGCGACCAGTCCTAGACTTGGTTGTACCAGATGGTCCTGTTTTGCTAGTTCCTGCATTGGAAGGTTCAGTGATTTTGCTTTTGCTAGAAATTGCTGCTTTGTTTTTGAATTCTTGAATCAGCTCTGAAATAAAAAAAATACAAGGGAACCATTCGTTATTGCAGGCTTTTAGTAAGTAACTAATTAAACAAAATGAGTAAATTATTGACATGTTCTATTGACTCACCTTCCTCAAGCTTGGCTAACTCTTCTGTGTTCTCTTGAATGTTGATGGGGGTGGACCTTCGAAGCCAATCTTGCGTACAAATAATAGCTTCTACCATGAAAGGAGTAAGTGATGTCCTGAAGTCATCTAGGACACGTCCACCAGTGCTAAATGCACTTTCAGATGCTACGGTTGAAATTGGAATCGCAAGGACATCACGAGCCAAATGTGCTAGTATTGGAAATCTAGAGGAGTTCGTCTTCCACCAAGCTAGGATATCAAAATTCGTGCTATCAATATCTTCACAATCTTCACCTAAGTATTTCTCTAGTTCAGATTTGCTATTGTTACTTGCACCAGTATTTAGCCTCATCTTCTTGGCAACAAGTTCCTTCATCATACTTGCAGTACCTCCTTTTCCACCTTCTTTACGTGGCACATCACTTGATTGAGGAGCTGAATCGCTCGCTACAGGAGCATAGTTTTTCCTATATTCCTCAAACAACTCATAAAGGCACTTGTTTATTGCAGACCAAACTTTCTGGCCATTTCCCTCACCATACATTTCTCCAATGGCTATCTCTGTGTACTCAGAAAGCTTATACCTTGGATCAAGAAAAGTAGCAATAAAGATCATCAGGTTGATGTTTTCCTTCTCTTTTGTCTTGTCTTTTCCCTTCCCTTTCTCCTTCTCCGGGTCATTCTCATGCCACTTCCCCCAATACTTGTCATATTTTTCCTTCATTCTCTTCCCCATATCTCTTTGGAGAGAATCCTCACTCTCAAGCCAGCTGCGCACCAAGAGGTTGACTTCTCCAATCTCATGAAAGAATGTGTTAGCAGTTACATTAAGTGATGCCGAAACACGTACAGTGAGATCAGAAAAATGTCTAAGGAATTCGGCCATCTTCTTAGAATTATCCCAATCTTGCTCATCGGGAACACCTGGACCTTTGACGCCGCTACTTTTCTCACATGTTAGATCAATAGTATAATAGGGATCTTCTTCTGCATACCTTGCAAACACCTTTTCGTAGATGATTGCAGCCTTCAACATGTCATGTGTGGAGTTCCACCTGGTGCATACATCAAGGTTCAAAAATGCTTTGGTGTCCACTTTCTCTAGATCAGCACATTCCTTGAATTTATCCAACCTGATACACAAATGCAAGCATCCAGTAAGTAAACTATTTATTCATAATAATTAACAACTCCTAAGAATGCAAGAATGAAATAATAAATCACCTTGTTGTTCCATTCTTGATGTATCTCACAGCAGCACGTACACGCTTCATCGAAAGATCAACCTCTTTCAAACCATCGCTAACAATCAAATTGACAATGTGGGCAGCACATCTCATGTGAAGATATTTGCCTCCTGCTATTAAAGTTTTCATATGCCTCTTTACATAACCAATACCACCATCATTTGAACTAGCATTATCAACTGTTATTGTCATGACTTTATCTAATCCCCACTCCATCAAACATGTAAGCAAGTGTTTCCCAATGTCCTCTCCTCTATGACCCTTTACCTTGAAAAAACCAATGATCTTCTTATGTAATTTCCATTCTTTATCAATAAAGTGTGAAGTGACAGTCATGTAACTATCTTGCTGTTGCGAAGTCCAGCAATCAGTTGTGATGCAAACTCTTTCACATTGCTCTTGGAAAAACAATTTCAGCTTGGCTTTCTCCTCATAATAAGTGCCAACTGCGTCCCTAGTACAAGTCCTTCTAGATGGTGGTTTGAACCTTGGGCAAGCTACAACCATAAACTTTCTAAAGCCTGACTTTTCACCAAATGCAAATGGGAGCTCATCTTCTATGATCATTTGAGCAAATGCAGCCCTAAGTTTATCAGGATCAAATTTCCAGCAGCCTACAAAATCAGTTACTTGCAAAACACCTTGCTTTGGATCTTTAAGATGTATGTGAGGATTTCTTTTGCAAATGTTAAAATGGTTCCTGAGGGCAGTGGTACCATTTTTAACTGAGTGTGCTTTGATTTCACGCTTGCAATACTTACACTTGCCCTTCCTCAGAATACCTTCCAGAAAGATTTTGGTGAAGTGATTCCACATATCCGATCTAGCTGCCATCTCTTTTCTTCCTGTCTGAGCATCACCATCCTCCTTATCCTTGTTAGCAGCAGCCGCTTCCTCTTCCTTCTGTAACCCCTCCGTTGCCTCATCATCGACCAGCACAATCTCCTTCCCATCGTCATTGTCCTGTACGATAAAGGTAAGGCACACTTGTTTGACTAATGGTCATATACAGAGGGCACAACAATACTATTTAGTATTTGAAAACTAGTTTATAAATTCTACCTCAGGAACCTCATTCTCCTGGTTCTGGACGTGAATGTCATGGTCGGACTCACTCCCGTTTCCCATCTCCATCTCTTCACTTGACATCTAAAGAAATATGTATTCAAAATAGAAATGGTTACCACTTCGTAATCATCTACTTAAACACCCGATCGCCAGTGCCGATGGACACATCGCCGGCTGCTCCCCGGACATATACCTATGCAGCCGTGCCGAACAACAGAGAGAGACCAAGCGAATGAAAAGAGCAGCACATCCGCTGGCTACTGGCTACAGAGAATTACCTCGATGTATTCGACTCACTGCGTCGGCCGGCCGGAGTCGACAGAGATGACGTTGCACGCCGGCCAACTACGGTACCAAGATGCGATCTGGCGGCTGTACCTCTAGTCTGCAGATGAGAATAGGGAGAGTATGGAATTACGTCGGATATTCAGGAGATTAATTAGGGATGGAATCAGAGGGAGATGTGAGCTTTTACGTGCGTGGGGCTGGAGCTGGACTGCTGCATAGTACGTGCAATTGTAGGCTTTGTGAACTGTTGGGCTTTTGCGTGTTGGGCTTCCTACAAACGAACGACATGCGAGATTGAGAGGTCTGGAGCTCTCGTGTCGTTCAGGTTTTTGTCTGTGTCACCTATATCTCGGTTTATACGGTTATTTCGGTCAATCGGATGTCAAAACCGAATTTAAATTATAAAAATCGGTTTATCATATTTACGCACCGAAATTAGTCCCGGTTAATTCGGTTTCGGTGTATTCGGTTTCGGTTCCGGTTAATTCGGTTTCGGTGTTCGGTTTCGGTTTTTTATGCCCACCCCTAGTCAAATGTTAAATGCATGAAAACATAAAGTTATTAGTTTCTTTGGTAGGTGACAATGATGGGGAGAATGATTCTTTTCTGCACTATTGTATTGTCCTTACTCCTTAGCTTATGCTAATTTTGGCAGACGTTATTCTTCTTGTAACTTATTTATAATATTTTTCTGGTAGTGCAGTTGCTCATCTTATGAATTTCTGTAGGAAGGAAGGCTAAATATGTTGGTCAGTACCGAGTTACTGATTCTGATTCATTAGAGGCTGCAATGGAGGCAGCTGGCAGAATAAGGTTAACAATAGAGGCAAAGCTCTCTCCTGGTCCTCCAATGTTAAATCTCCGTAGACATGGTGTTATTGGACATTCACATGGTCTTGTGGATAATGTCGCAAGTGGCAACTTCCTTGGTGCTAAGGTGAAACTTAACCTAGCTTCCTCAAAAATAAGCAGTCTTCACAATATTATCTTGCAACTTTCAAGTATTCTGTAACATGTGTGCTCGGTGCAGATTTATACTTGTAAATAGCTCCATACGTGAGTAAACGATAGGTTTTTTCCTTTCACCCTGGTACCTCAAAATAGAGATGTACTGTGGAATTTTTACTTAGAAGAAATAAAATTCGCTTTTGGACCCTGAACTTTGCCCCTCCTTTACTTTTCGTCCTAAGACCTCATAACCTTACGTTTTGAGCTATGATGCTACTGGTGATAATAAGTTTACACAAGTTTGGAAATTCAGATAGATAAATAATACTCCCTCCGTCTCAAAATATAATGCACACATTTTTTGGCACGGTCTTTGATGCACAACTTTTACCACTAATGTATACTACCAAATTATATGGATTTAGAATGTATAAATGGTATCGTTGCATTCGTCTCGCAAATCCCTTTCATTTCATATATGATTATACAAATTTTGTGGACATATTATAAGTACAAATCATAGTCGAACTTGCAGGTTGTTGACCAGCGAAATTTATGGGCGCCTTATATTTTGGGACGGAGGGAGTATGTACTGAAAAATCGCTAAAGAATAGAGTTTGTTGTCCTCGTGTAATTTATACATAGTTCTGATTAACAGACACTTTCTTTAGCATCTAGTAATTGGGTTTTGTAAATTTGTGTAGTTCCATGATAATTGATAATGCGATACTTAAGTAGTTATTAACTTGGTCTATTTGAATAATGTTCTCCATATATGTACTTCATGATAACAGGGATTTCCTTATTATTTTCAAAGAATGTTTAATTATGCCTGTGTCCAAAGGACTCATTTCACTTTCCAACTATTTTACATTTCTTTTGCTTCATGTTCACTCTTAAATTTTGGATGCAGAGCCTTACATACTAACAGTTAAGTAGTTAACCACCCGGTGGATTTGTTCAAATGACAAGTGTCGTAAATATTAAATTGCTCTAGCACTAAAAGCCGGTCCATGCTGACAGTAATTCCATGTTCTAGTTACTGAGTTACTTGCAGCATGCAAACAATTGCCTTCGTAATTTATTACCAGGGTTACCTTATGACACAGATTCGTGGTTAAAAATTAGTTTTTCACGTTGTTGTAAATACCCTTCAACCGTCATTCTGGTGAAGCTGGAATATTTGCGTCAAAGGCGTGGATCTCCACCCTTAGCCCAATTTAGAGATAATTGTAGTACATTACTTAGTCAGTAAGGATATCTATTTATTTAGGGCAGAGGTCAGTTTAGATAGGAAGATAAATGTATGGTTTGTTAGGAAGTTGGGGTTCTATTCTTAGGCATCAAATTGACCCTTTCCCGTCCAATGAGTAAATATAAACTAGTAAAGATCTAATCCCTGCCCCAAAACTTTTTTTTCCCTTTCATCCCCTGCACCATGGCCGGTGAACAGTTGCTCCTTAGGACCGATACCAATCTTAGCATGTGAGGTTTTAGGACCGGTACCAATCTTAGCATGTGACAAATTTGCTCTTATAAACCGACGTGCTTAGAACAGTGTGAAGAACTCTAGGGTCGGGAGTTATGATCTGGAATCGGCAGGCATATGTTCTTGACTTGTAACTTTAAGGTCCTGGTTATGCCTTTATAAAAACGTTATATATCGGAGAACAATTGTAATACTGGGAACACTATGTGTCTTTCTTATAGCGTGCATGTGTTTGTCTGCATGGTATTTCTCCACTTTATTTTGTCTTGTATGTTCCACTGAACTTCAGTTTGCTGGAGGCCCTAAATTTATGAACTACTTTTGACAGAGAAGAGGGGTAGTTAATGGTATTGATTATGGATTCACTGGTGAAGTCAAGAAAATTGATGTTTCACGGATAAAAGAAAGGCTTGATAGTGATAGCATAGTTGTTGTGAGCAATATGGGATACTCGAGCTCAGGAGAAGTCTTAAACTGCAAGTATGTAGTTTTTCCTATCCTTTACTCATTTTCATGACATATTAATGATTATATGCTTATATTGTTATTTCCCACCTCGTAAGTTATGAATGTATGGTATATAAAGTTATATGTGAATGCCCTTTCTTATTTAAGATGCTAATAACTTACAAAAACTATGTCGATGTTTATAACTTGTATATATATTGTGGCTAGCCTACTAAACAAAATTGGTTTATTTTGCTTGCAAACATTCAGCACTTATGAAGTTGCCACTGCTTGTGCTTTGGCCATAGAGGCAGACAAACTTATCTGCGTTGTGGATGGTCAGATATTTGATGAGCATGGACGAGTCATTCATTTCATGTCTCTTGAGGAAGCCGACATGTTGATCAGAAAGCGTGCTAAGTTAAGTGATATTGCTGCAAATTATGTCAAGGTTGTAGATGAGGAAGAACATGAACCACCTTTGAACCGAAGGGGTCATCTTAATGGTTATGCTCCTTCTTTTCAAAACGGGTTGGGCTTTAACAATGGAAACGGTATTTATTCTGGCGAGCAAGGGTTTGCTATTGGTGGTGAAGAGCGATTAAGCAGGTCAAATGGCTACCTTTCTGAGTTGGCTGCAGCAGCATATGTGTGCCATGTAAGTGTTGTGCCTTACATATGGCATTCTTCTGTTAAATCCAGTTCTGGTTCTAGATTACTAGCTTTCCACAGAGCATACCATGTACATCTAATTCTTTTGGAAATTGCATCCTCTGTGAAACAACATTACTGTTCTGAATTTGCTAGCTTTGTGTTGGGTTTTCTTGATCAATGTTGTAGTGTCATGCTGCTATGTACCTAAGGCTTGGATCCGTATGTTTTTGAGGTAGCTATAGAAGTTCTGATGAAGCAATACTCATATTGCCTGCGATGTTCACAGGTCTAAAAAGGCTGGTACACTGAACCATATATCAAGCCCTTCATTTCATGCATGTATATTCTCTGTTGTAGTTGTGCTAGATATGTATAACCCTGCTCAGAACTACATTACAATAGTATAAAATGTATGTGAAGCTGACCTGTATATAATTGTATTGGAGATGAGTGCAGTTTGAGCAGGTGACATGTCGTAAGACACTTGCATGTTCTCTTTCAATGAAATGAACAATATTTTTGCAAATCCTGACGTACTGAAACCACATTCTGTATGGAGTTTAAGCTTGAAAGTTTCATGACAGTCTATTACTTAGACTTGACTATGCATTTGTTTCTTCCGTATGTCAGGGTGGCGTTCAAAGAGTTCATATCATTGATGGAACAGTTGATGGATCACTGCTGTTAGAATTGTTTACAAGAGATGGCGCAGGGACAATGATAGCAAGGTATCCTGAAGGTCAATTCTTGTAAATTTTATTATAAAATTATATGTTCAATACGTAAGGCAATGCTTCAGGCCTGCTTTATCCTTCTATCGAGTATCGATTTAGACACATCTCTTTAACTGATTAATATCATGCTGTTTACCTTTTATATTCCTGAACATAATATAGAGTAATACTGTAACAGATCTGCAATTTGTAACTAATGTGCTTATTTGAATTGCTTACTAAGAACAGAAGAAAATGAAACCGTTTACCATGGCTAAGACACTACAGCTTGCATGCTGCTATCTACATAAGTAGATTCTTTCTGGATTTTGTTTTATAATGGTAGCGTTGCTCAATAATGTATGTCAAGGCTGACGATATATCATTGTTTTGAACTCTAGCTGTAGTTCCGCAATAAATATGTTCACCATGATATTGTCAATATATGAATGCCTTTTGGAATCTAATAGCTTCTTCAAAATATTATGAAATCATAGTATATATACCCCACCACATGTTTCAGGGATGTTTATGAAGGAACAAGGATGGCTACCGAGGAAGATCTTCATGGCATAAGAAAACTCATTCATCCACTGGAAGAATCTGGTGTTTTAGTGCGAAGAACAGATAAAGAGGTGTGCTAAAACTTTGAAAAATATATATTGAGTGCTTAAGTGTTAAGCCAATTGGTATTTTTGCCTCTGTTTAGCTTTATCTTTGTACTTAGTGGCACTAAATAAGTATGCCTTGTTTCTCACTTCTCTTCAGCTTCTTGAAGCTCTGTATTCATTCTATGTTGTTGAAAGAGATGGTTCAATCATTGCGTGTGCTGCTCTTTTTCCGTTCCCTGAGGACAAATCTGGTGAAGTTGCCGCAATTGCTGTATCTGAAGAATGCCGAGGGAGAGGTCTAGGTGACAAGTTGCTTGGTATGTTCACTGCCTATTTGGTTTTCTGAAAGTAGTCATCAATTTTTGTCCACAAGAAAACCTCAAAGTGACACCTTAGTACATTATAATTTCATAAACGGGTCGATTCACCAATATCACTTTGCATCTGGTGGTGTTGAGCTGTGAAACAGCTAAGAAATACAGGGTTAGACAATTCTTTTTGTTTGATAATGTACCTTGCTTTCTATCGCAGTGCATACTCTGTGGTCTGATTTTTCACCATTCCAAGTGTCTTTACGTTAATTTGATTATAAATGCATGGATCTGAGGGATGCATGTGTCTGCTTCTCCGCACAAACAAGGATTTTGTTTCATTGGGACGAAACTGAAAATGGTACCGCTGAGTTAGGAGCATTTTTTTTTTCCAATTGGTGTCATCCAGTTGGCTGCTTTGCCACATGCACACAAAGAACCTAACAGGTTAAATAAATGAGTAACAAGAAACCACCAATGAAAGAAATTAGTGGTAATGAGGGGGTCCCTTGATAACTAACTAGCCTACTACTAACCATCTGATTGTAAGAGCAAGAAATCAGAATGTTATTTTTTACTCAATGTACCAGTTTCCAGTTTATGACTGCTCTCTTAATGTGACCTCAAGGTTGTCCTGTAACTTAAACTGTTCTCTTTTTAATGAATGAAAAAGAGCTCACATGCTGTTATTCGTTTGTATTAGAAGAGCTCTCACATGCTGTTATTCGTTTCTACTAAAAAGGATAATACAGATCTTATTTTTCTTCTGGTTATGGTTCTTCAGATTACGTTGAGAAGGAGGCATTATCCCGTGGTCTTAGGAAACTATTCTTGCTCACTACGCGGACGGCTGATTGGTATGTTCCTATATCCTTGTCTTGTCTTGTTATATGGATGGTCTGATAGTTTATTATCCCATGATTGATCTTAGTGTAGACATTGAGTTATCACTTTGCTCTAGTTCAAATATTACGGGCTGGCGATACTCAATTCCAAGTTCCATATTATGTGGATGGTCTGTGTTGAGTGTAGAGTTTGTCCCAAATCTGGTTGACGATTTGACATGTTGCTTTGGCATGGCTTCACTAGGACCTGCTGCATAGTGAATATTGAACTGCAATGATCACACCTTAGTTTACTGCCTTGCTGGTGCTTATTTTTGAAATGGCGCAGGTTTGTGCGACGTGGTTTCTCAGCGTGCTCGATTGAGTCTATTCCTGAGCAGAGGAGAAAACGTATCAATCTGTCGCGTGGATCAAAGTATTACATAAAGGAGCTCCAGCCAAAGCATGCTGGTGTCACAGTCAACAATTTTGTTGGCAGATGACAGGACTCGCAAGGACTTTGGTGGAAGTCGACGAGATATAGCCTCTGATTATATCAAAATTCCGCTCTGGTTATATCGAAATTCAAGGTTTTTGGTGTTAATTATAGTCTTGAGAAATAGAACTGCAGTTTGTGACGGTGCTTTTAAAATACTTCTTTTTATTTACATGGATGTAAATGAGCTTTGTGCCATAACAGAAACAAATAGCAGAGGAAATTCTATACAAACACCATGACCAAGCAATGCAGGTGTTCATATGCTACCCAATTGAGTCTACCTGTTCAGTGAAGAACAGAAAATAATGGAAAGTAAGCTCTTCGTGGCATATCACTCACTATGCTTCAGGAAAGATAGGGGTTTGCAGATCTGCACATGGCAGCTAGGTTGGCATTTTTGCTTTTCTGTTTGATTCCTATGATGATTTCCTTTTGCCTGGATTGAGATTTGAGAGACAACCGGCATTTCTCCCTTTTGCTGCTTCAGATAACAAATCAAAGGGAATACTTCGTGTCAAGGTTTGCTATTTAGAAGGTGCCGCACATGCATGCTTGATGGAATTATATCGCGTGTAGCAGCACACCATCCTTTGGGAGTTTGGGGCCGGTAGCGAGCTGGCGAGGAATAAATTTCATGGTTTGGATATACCGGTAGAAGACTGGTAGCCACTTGCATGCTGCTGCAGTGGGCTGCCGAATCCAGTGGTCATCTGTGGGCGTGGGGGATGGATTTATGCAACGTCGCGTCATCATCAGGTGACAATATAAAGCAAACTGTCATCATTCACCAACACGTCGAACTGAGCCGTGTGGCTTGCGAATTTGCGATGCGTGCTTCATTCCTTTTCCAGAATCGACGATAAATAGATAGCTGTCTGCTGCCAAACTATCACTACAGTCTTTACAATCATAAAAGATGGTTACATTTTTATATGATATGAACGTGAATGCTTCCCGACGGCGGAAACCTCTTTTTGGTGAAAGCACGATGGGGACCAGAAGTTACCCGTCCAAACTTCGGCACCAAGCATTGAAACGAAAAACTTTGGCACCAGGGACGCGTTTGTTTGCTTGCAATAGATTTTGGGCTTGGGGAACTTTATCTGGCTAAGGTGCCTGGACGCATGCGGCCTCCAAGAGCATGTGTTTCCCAAATAACGTCCGGTAAAGCTCCGGATCAGTCGATTGGGGAACGTCGCCGTGTGGTGCCATGTTTCTGACGTGTGCGTTTCCAGCCACGTCCCCTAATAGTGCTTCCAAATATTTTTTTCCTTTTGTTTTTATAAATTTTAGTCTTTGAACATGCAAGCAATCTCTAGTCTTTCAACACATAAATAAACCCGAATTTATACAACAGGTTTTGTCAATGGAAATAAAACATACTACCTGTGTGCATAAATAAATCTCCGAATGGATGGAGGGAGTACAACAAATCCAATAATTTGAAGCAACTTGATAAAGGCATCGGCACAAACTATCCTTTGACCCTCCAAAGATGCTAGGTTACTTTGCAGTTGGGCATGCGTATCTGGGTCATAGATTTCTGCATGCATAACGAGAAAATCAGTAAAATCTGTGGACACTTGATGATCAACAATTGGACCTGACACTCATAGTGATCCACATGGGCATTCACTGGAGATTTGCGCCCACTCTCGATGATTATATTGTGCATGATCACACATGCATTCATCACCTTCAACATTCGCTAGAAACGGCCGATTCAGATATTCCTCTTCGTACAGGCTCAAGGTTACTTTATGAAGTGTGAGATGCAGAAAAGCTTTTCTCGTGGGCAACCAAATACCAGTTTTCTGGCCCGCTGAAGCCAGAGAAACCACTCCGCAAGCAACCAAACATGCTCCAAGTGATGGAACGAAAACACACTTCGGTTTATTGGGAGTTGCACAATGCCACGAGACAATCTGTAAGAGGTGACTTGTTTCTTGTGTCTAATACTGACTTGTTGTCAGCATCTATTACTAGTGTACTACAGTGAGAGGACTCAAACAGTAAAATGGAACCTGTTGAATCAATGCCAGTATGGAAAAAACACAACTCCCTCTGATCCATAGAAAAATGTTGGGGCTCTAGGATTGGAGGGAGTAATATATACTCCCTCCAGTTTGATTTAATTGACGCGAGAGTGCACATGTAATAGCTCAGTATATACTGACGCCCACGTTGATTAAACACGTACAAAGGTAGTACTCTATATTTCAAGATATAGTGCATGCTAGTTTTGTTGAAAGTCTAACTTTGTAAGCTGTGACTGAGTTCATAGCTAGATAACTTCATCAACATAGACAATACCAAATCAATACTACTAGATACATTATGATACATACATTTCCATATAGTATGTATCCAGTATTGTAGACGTCTATTATATCTCTAAATTTGATCAATCTTTACAAATTTCAACTTGGAAAAGGTCAAGCCTAGCTGGAATTGTTAGATCAATTTAATGATTAGGTTTAACCAAGGACTATTAAGTAAGCACAAGTTTTTTCCAATTGAAATATGACTTCACTCACTCCTTAAGTCTCATAGAGAGTTTGGTCCTAGACTCCTAGCTAGAATGGCGCACAACAAAGCCCAACGTTGCGCTCTTTGAAGGTATGAAATTTTAGGATGGATTGCAGGGTAACCTTGCAATTATCCCAGTGTAACTAGGAAGTGGAAGAAGACGTACAAACTGTAAAGAGAAAGAAAACACCATGCTATCAAGGTTCAGGGATCCCTGCAGCCTGCTACCAGCTGGAACGTTGACTGGAAGATTCGAATATAACACGGTGCAGTCAAGAATACAAGCGTACCGGCGGCTAATATACTGGTAAGATCTAGTTTGAGCAAGGAATGTACTCCTATTTAGTTAGTGTTCAAGTGGAGTATATGTATTACTCTTTCGTTAATTCTGATTGTCTGAAATTTGTAAAGTCTCGACCACCTAACTAGAATTCCAGTTCCAGTTGAGAAGTCTGAAATTTGCACTAGCGAGCTTGGACCTAATAGAATGGCTCACTACTACTAAGCCTGTCAATTTTAGTATGACTTGGAAGCATAACGTTGCAATCACCCCAGTGTATTACTAGAAGAAGACGGACAAACTGTCAACAAAAAGAAAAGACCAAGCTACTATATCAAGGGTCCGGGATCATTGCAGGCTGATGCAATTACTACCTTGAGCGTCAGGTGGAAGATTCGAATAGAAACACACGCATGACCGGCGGCTAAAAGAAGGACAGCGCAAACGTGACCCATCATTGCAGATGTCCTACCAGAAAAGATCAAATTGGACACCACACGAGAGCACAGAAACGCACATAACTCACATGGAAAGCACTATAGGCTTAATCATCGGTCCATCGACACCAACCGAACAATTCCATTGCAGAGGTTCATGAACATGGAGTAATAATAAACAAAGAGAGCGATAGGGCTCAACACGAAATAATTAAGCTAGCAGCATCTTCTCCTGTCAAAGATCACTCAGTTCCAGTTGATCGACTCCGCCGTCGTCTTCCTCGCTCCTCAGAAGCAGGCGTCCAGGAGACAGCAGCAGCAGAGGGCGGCCAGGCTGTTGCAGCAAAATATCAAAAGAGAATGATTACACAGAACACCAAAAGCAAGAAAAGTGCTAACAGTTCCTCTCTAATATATTTCGAAAAAAGTTCCCCTCTAATATAATAATACTGTCATTTGCAAGAAGTATATGCCTGGCATGATGATACATTACGATTCATTGAAGTGCCCAACGCATACAGTTGCATATTGTAATTCTAAAGCTGGTTTAGTAGAATTGTTGGTAAGCGTAAACAATTGAGCGTGATCTTAAGCTAATTAGTGGTAATCTTCTAGGGAGAGGACAGCCGTTCTTTGGTAGTCAACGGAAAATTTGATTGTCAGGTTTTGCTTCTTGGCTAAGGAATCTATAAACGTACTAATTTGAAACTTTGGTCTTATCTCAATGCCGGTCCAAAACAGATACTACTACCGGGCGCATGTGAAACGCCTCCCTAGAATTCATGACTGCCTTTGACCCATCTCTTTCAGTTGGTGTCTGCTGACGCTACGCAACAGATACTCTGGTTTTGCATCTAGCCGTGCATCTAAGATCGGACGGTCGCTGCGACCAGAGGGTCGCCGCGGGGAATACGTGTGCGCTCAGCGCGGAGCGACCGACACGTCGTCGGGACGGCGACGGCTCTCGCCTTTTCCCGAGGGTTCGCTCACGCGTCAAGTCACGGGCCCCCAACCAAGCAAAAATCGTGGGAGCGACGGCTACGGCGACCGGCGGGGAACGCCGCCCGGTGGCGTGCGTGCCGTCGTAGATCTGAACCGGGAGATCCAAATTTCGTAAACTCTGAACTAGAACTGAACTTTTTGGTTCTAATCTATTACGGTGAACATGCTACGGAGACGTATGCAGGCAGAAAAGGAAAAAAAGTGGAGCAGAGGCGAAGAGGATCGATCGTACCATCCCTCCATGAAGGAAGGGCCGCTGCTGTGCTGCTGTTGCTGCTGCTGCTGGTAGGGCGGCTGCTGCGGGTACTGCGGCGGGTAGCCGCCCTGCTGCGGGTAGCCGGCGGGCGGGTAGCCCTGCGCCGGGGGCGGGTAGCCGGCCGGAGGGTAGCCCGCGGGCGGGTAGCCGTCCTTCCCCGGGTAACCTGAGATCCAGACGGCGGAGATTTGAGTCGTCAGTCGGCCACACAGAAAATAGGAAAGGAACGGCAGGAATAAAAGCAGATGCACGGGGCTGGACGGGAATCGAGACCTTGCTGCGGCGGCGCGCCGACGGGTGGGTAGCTCATCTTCTGCTCGGACTGCTCGCTCCGGTGGGCTCTCGCTGGTTCGTTGCGGCGATCGGAGCTCTGCGAGGTGCGTTGCTTTGCTTCTGAGATGTTGGGGTTTGGATGCGCGTCGGGTCGGGTAGGTTTTATATAGGCGGAACCAAACCGCGTCCGGAACGTGGGCGGGCGATGGGCCTGGGTGGGGCCGCGTCACGCGTCTCGGGAATTTCGGGAAGGACCAGACCAGCCCGGCCCGGCCCGGCCCGGCCCGGGCGCTTTGCCTGCCTTGTGCGACCGGAACGCGTACCGATGTGTATGGGGGTGCATTTACGCTTTACCTGATTTGGGTCCCTGTTTTCTCCGGAGTCCTATGGCGTGTGCACCCGCCTAATTTTGGTTCGGGAACATGCATTTGCTGTAGCAGAGTTCGGCACAACACACGCGGTTTCGAAATATCGTTCTCTCTAATATTTGTTCTGTATCATCGATGGAGAGTCCAGAGCTTTCCGTGAGATCAAATTCTCCGATCTCCTGAGTACACGCGTGTCTCCACTTTCTCCCGCTAAGCTCCATGTGCGCGTACACATGAAAATGGCCTATGTTTCCAAAAACGACACAACCTCGCATTAGAAACTCCAGCGGTCCCCAACCTAATGAGAGGCCCGCCTGCCGGAGAGGATGCCACTGGAGAAGGTGTCGATGTAGTTTCACCGACCGTTCGCAACATCTTCTTCCGCCACTCAGAGTAAGCAGGAACAACGCCAAGCGCTATGGTTGCAATCTCTATCAGATTGTGGGCAAGAGCAACCTAAAATTCTGGGAGAGGTGAAGAGGGTTTGCACATCCCCATCTAATGCCCGGCCTCACATCTCGACGCCTCTTCCCGGACCTTGCGGCACACGGTGCAGTGGTTTTGATGGTGCATTGTCATACCATCTCGACTTCTAGACATTGGTAAACGCATTCGACGGTCTTCTGCTTACAATCTGGTCTTAGGAGGCACTATGATTATCTTCACTGACACCATCCATTTGTGCCGCCTGGATACAACATCAGTTCTGACCATGGCACAGCTATTCTCGAGATATTCTAATATCAGCATTACTGCGGATAGTTGTCAATCTGCTCAACTTACCATGCGTCCCAGGAGTTCATGGTTTGATGGCCGTTGAAAGCTTCATTAAGAGGTTTGCTGATTCTCCAATTCTTAGAAATGGCAGTGTCCATGAAGCTGACAATAGGAGCTGTCACTTGGAGAACTTGCATATGTGTTCAATGCAACCCGTCATGATTTTAGTGGCTTTCAACGAGGTAGATATCTGTAGGGACATGTCGTTTTCACTTACGGTGTATTTGTTTTTGTGTCCAAGCATATTGCAGTGCCATCTCTCCGTTGTGAATATAGGGGCATGTGAAGGTTTTTTTGTTGTTGGTGTTAACAATATACTGCTTGGCTTAAATTTGACACGATGACTGAACCTGACCTGAGATTCACAAGAAGTGCTTCCAAATTGTTCGCTGTATAGTCCACAAGTTAATTTGCAGAAGAATGTACCAATTTACAAAATGGGCATCCAATTGGCATCCAGGATGCTATGCTACTATGCCTAATACTGTTACAGCAGCAGCTTGGTGTTTGGTTTGAACCCAGGACGACTTTCCTGATGTCTTTCAGCTCCACCAGCTTGGTGTCTGTTGTCTCAGCACAGACTTGAATTCAGCTGCTGCCACTTGTTAGCCGATATTACCTAGACCATATCTTGACGTTTTGGCATTCTGGGGTTGTAAAAAGTATAGATTGGATCGAACTGCCGTACCTCTCAAGGGTAGACGTATGCTCTTTATATATAACAACACATATAATCTAGGGTTTACAATTTGGTTAGGATTACAACTTCTACCGCAAGACTAGTTAGCCTGACGTGACAGGATCGTACCCGCTCAGGTGTCATCCTACTCCGTTTAACAGGCCCCCTCGATCCAAACAAGGGCTAACTACATTCAATCCATACTTCATTCGATCAAACATCTCCTTGCCAAGGGCCTTTGTGAATATATCAGCAATCTAGTCACGTGTAGAGATGAACCTCACCTTCAGTGCTCCAGCTGACACCTTCTCTCGTACAAAATAAAAATCAATTTCGATATATTTTGTTCGAGCGTGAAACACAGGATTTGCTGTGAGAAAAGTTGCACCGAGATTGTCGCACCACAGAATTGGAGCTTGAGCCTGAAACACACCAAACTCTCGAAGAACTGACTGCAACCATGATACCTCTGCCGTGCCATTTGCAATGGCTTTATACTCCGCTTCAGTACTCGAACGACTGACAGTACGTTGTTTCCGAGAGCTCCAAGATATCAGATTGGGTCCATAGAACACTGCTTAACCTCCAGTTCATCGGCGATCATCGGGACACCCCGCCCAATCTGCATCCGTATATACACTTAACTCTGTGGACTGCGAACGCCGTATACTGAGTCCAACCTTCAGAGTTTCTTTCACATACCGTAGCACCCTTTTTAACTGCAGACCAATGCACATCTGTAGGAGCAGAAAGGAACTGACATGCCTTATTTACCGCAAAAGAAATGTCTGGCCGTGTCAAGCATAGATACTGCAAACCTCACCTTGCTCCTATAAACGAAGGCCTCTGCTTCAGTGAGTATGGTGCCAGCATTCTTGCTGAGCTTGTCAGATGACGATATGGGCAAACTACCCTTGCAATTTTGCATATTGACCTTCTGAAGCAGATCAGTAGCATACTTGGTCTGAGTTAGTGCTATTCCATCAGACATCTTTGTCACTTCAACTCCCAGAAAATAGGAAAGTTCTCCAAGATCCTTGACAGCAAAGGAGACACGAAGCTGCTCCAGAAGCTTTTCTACAATGCGTCGACACGAGCCAGCTATGATGATATCATCCACGTAAATCAACATATAAACAGTGTTTGAGCAGAATAAAAAATATGGTTTTGCTAATTTTCACTCAACTTAGAATTAACTTAATTTGCAGTTAACTCCTAAACCATAGGATTGTACCATAGTACGTGCTAAAATCAGTTGCAAGATGGATTGCAACTGAGATTTCCTAGTTACACGTGGGATAACAAAAATTAATAACATCACTTAGTCTTACTTCCTAGAGAATTGGTCACACCTATGAAACGAGGTTCCTAGTCCGCTTAGGTGTTATTAGCTTTACATGGGTATTACGCATTTCAAGACAAAACTTTGACTACTAATTTAGTTAATAAAATATAAAATATATATCACAAAAATTACACTATTGAAAACTTCTTTTAAATATGAATCCAATGGTATAATTTTTGTGACATATATCTCATATTTTGTTGATCAAATTTATAGTCAAATTTTCTTCTCAAAATACGTAATACCCCTGAAACCGGTATGGAGGTAGTATGTGTTGAATGTAGATGGGCTGCAGCCCAGTTAGGCAGCCCATATAGTCTACAATTCCTGAAATCTCAAGGCCCATCACGTTGGCAGCTTGGGACAGCTTTGGGGGACAAAGTTTAGTCCCACATTGCTAGTTGGGAGAGAGTTGGAGTGGTATATAAGGGCTGTTGTTCTAGTCATTCCAAGTGAGTGAGAATAGAAGGAGCCCTCGCGCACTCCTCCTCCTCCGTCTGCCCCGCCTCGGCTCGGCACGGCACGTCACGACACGACACGCACGTCGCGTTTTGTGACTCGAGTTCAAGTTCGAGACACACTCAAGGAAGCCTAAATATTTGCTTGGTGCACCAACTGAGTTGGTGTAATATCCCAGGTAATGGGGTTACAAAAATAGAGGAAACAGATGTGTGCATTGCATTCATGCATAGAAAATCTGGGAAATTTTCGCGCTTTAAAGTAAAACAGTCACAGTAACTGAAGTTTCACTTGACCTTGGTGGAATTGAAGTAGCTCATCAAGTCAAGCGCTATAAACCTCAATGTGACTTTGCTAAAACCTTGTTTTGGGTAGAGATAATTTGATCTAAGGGATTAGATCAAATGGAACTAATAATCAACACAACAACACTTTACTCAATGATCAATTGCTTGTTCATATAAAAGACTATAATATGGTAATCCTTGCCATAGCATATGAACATCTATTCAATTACAAACCAAGTAATAATAAAATGGAGAAACCATTCTTGACTTATCTTTTCCATGTCTTAAACTAATCCATGATCCTACCATGAAACCTCATGGTATTCATTCCACATCAACATTGGAGTTATAACAAGGAGATCCACTCAAGAAGTATATATTCTTCTATATTCCAAATTATCATGCATCAAACCTAGAGAGGTGAGAGTTCTATATTACTTATTAGAGGAGCAATAACAAACTTTGAGTTAAACCTTGGATATAAATCCATGAATTCGAATCATTATCTTTGAGAGAAACCCTAGGATCTTATTCAAGATATTCCCTAGAGAGAGAATCCATTTATGTTAACCATAGATATTGGTGACCACATCATTCTCTATGGAGTCTAACCTTAGGATAGTATTAAAGTCCTTCCCAAATGAGAGAGACCATTTATAATAATCCTAGATCTGTCTATTTAAGAATAAAGAACAACCTTTGAACTAAAGTATTAGGTTGTAAACCATTTCCTCTTGGAGTGGTGAGATAACCTAATATCAAGTGAAACAAGATTATGTCCATGAATTAGGAAAGTAAGAATAAGACTAATCCAATCAAGATAGCCAAATGGAGTTTTAGACTTGACACCTATTGAGATATTGTGAGTACACCATAAACCCTAGAATAATTGTTCCTATGAGAGAGTTCAACCTATGGTGTTATACTCAAGATAGTTGAGGCAACACTTAACCTAAGGGAGAGAACTATCCATATACCCAGATGATTATATCATCATTCCCTGTAAAGAAATCTAAGTGATTATCTCAGGCATTCTCCTGGGATATAATTTATTGAGACAACCATAGCCATGAACAACCAAGAAACTATAAGAGAGATATAATACCCTAGTTGATCAAGACAATACTTGATCTTAGAAGTGAGAAACCTAACTCGGGAGAGATATACTTTAGGAAGCCAAACCTTGATCATTATAAATTAAGTAATAATCATAAACCCTAAGAACTTGAGGTAGATATATTAAGAACAAGTTGATCATGCCTAATCCATGATCATGTTCTTAAGGTATTGAGGATAAACCCTAATAGGATAAGTAGATATCATTCACCACATGAAATCATAGGGAGGTAACTAGTAAGCAAACCTAGGCTTATGTCCCAATCTTTACTTATGAACCATTTGGTGATCATAAGTAGAATCCCACCATATCTATATTTCATAAATTAAGGAACCTAAGAAAACCTTAGAGTAAAACTCTATATTATACATAGTGAGAAACCATTCATCCATATAACCAAAGTTAACTATAAAAAGAAACATCACTACTTTAGTTACTAAAATAATAATTAAGGATAATTATAGAAGTTAACTTGTAGAAGATAAAACCAATTCACAAATCCTTAGTAATTAGAGAAGCACATAAGATATGAAATAACCATCTTAGTATGGATAGGGAGACTAAACCCTAATTGGTGCATCATTTGGGTGATCACAAATATAACCTAGTTCACATTTGAGCTCCAAACCATAAGCCATTAGGTAAATATGATTGGAATCATAGAATTGCTCAGTAGTTAAAGCCTATGCTCATATATAGAACTTATGAATAACTTTGTGCTAAATCATGTGATTAAAACCATATGTGGATAAACCACTTATTCTTATAATTAATTAAGACTTCATAATAATCCTTAAAATACTTTGAGTAGAAATTATCCATTTTAAATGATTCAAAAGAGAGATGGGTTCCAAGGAGAAAAAGGAATTTCATATAACACATGGAGTCATGGCAAAATTGAAACTTAAAGGGAAATCACAAGGATACACATAAAATCAAACATTACACAATTGTCTTGGGCAATAAAATAATTCAATGACCATTGTTATCAAATTCTAAATCAAATAATTATAAACCTGCAAGAGTAATACAGTTCAACTTTGAAGTCAATTGAACAAAACCAGAAATGGAAATTTAAAACAGAATTGAATTCAAATTTGAATTCAACAAATAAGAATACAAAACAGAAAATAAAGAATAAAAAGAAAAGAGGAGAAAACCCACCTGGAGCTTACCTGGCCGAGCAGCCCACCAGCACAGCCCAACTACTGACCCAACAGCACCAGCCCAACACAGCCCAACGTAACCTTTTGTTGAAAAGATCTGGAGGAGTTCATCCTCATCTTCTTCTTCCGGCATGCTGGACAGCACGACGCCGTGGATTTCCTCCTCTCTCTCGCTGGCGACCTCCCAGCAATCGTATTCGTGACGAGGCACACTCACAGTCGCCGTATAAATACCCTGGACAAACCCTAGTTTCGTTCTTCTTCCTCTGCTCTATTTCCTCTTCACACCGACACCCTGGTCGCACTACTCCCCATCATCGCCGGGGAATGAAGCCCTCCCAAGCTGAGCTGAGCACACCACCGTGACCGTCGTCCTCGACAAGCTACGACCACGGGAGGAATCGAACCGAGATGCCCTAAATTGACGCCAACGAGCTCGTCTGCTCCGACACCAGCGACACCAAATTCCGGCAAGCCGGACTTCCCCGAGCTTCGCCGACCAGTACACCGTCGCATTCCTGGTGAGCTTGCGATAGTTTAGAGCTTCATTTCGCGTCCTTTAGGCCCCTGTAGCCCATAATCGATCGATGGCCGGAGCCCGCCGCCGCAGGTGGTGATCTCCGGCGATGCTCCGGTGATTCGTTGGAAAAACCAACACCACCAGGAGGACCTATCCGCGCGTCCGGGGGCGCCAGAAATCGGCGGCGCTGCCGCACACGGACTCGCCGGCGTTTAGCCGTCGGCAGGGTCAAGCGTTCGGTCAAACGTGACCAGTCGTCGCTTGCGTGGCAGCCTACGTGGCACTGACCCCACGGGTCAGTGTCTAAACCTAGGGCCTGCCACGGTAACAAAAGTATTGTTCAGTTATATTTAATTCCAGAAAATAACTGCAACTTCAAATAATTGTAGAAAATTCATAAAAGCTCAGAAAAATTCAAATGAGGTATCAAAATTCTTATAAAAGAAAAATCTATCCAATAAAAATATAATATGAAAATTTTATTTTTAATAAAAATTTAATTATTTTAAACTCATTAATTAAGTCTTTTCTTTTATACTTAATTGAATTAAAATTCAATAATTAGGGAAACTTTACAAATTAAATAAAAAATAGTAAATAAATAAAGAAAACTTAAAAAACTAATTTTCTTTATTTGTTATTTTATTAAATCCTTATTAAAAGGATTTAAACCCTAATTGTCCTAATTATTAATTGTTCTAAAATAGAAAAATGACAAATCCAATATTATTTTATTTAAAAATTATTAATAACTTTAACTTTGCAAACCTATCATTTCATAAGGGAGAAAATTAGAAACCTATCATTTCATGAGAAACCCTAAAACCCTAACACCATTAGGAACCCTAGCTCCATTAATTCATATGAACCCTAATTTGTTTCTAACCTAAACCCTAGGTTAGGAGATGTGAACATGATAGTTTCCTTTTGATCCATAGAACCATAATTGGCAATTAAATACTTTCCATGTCCAAATAAAATGTAGGAGCCCTATTATCCATAATTCAGTATCCCATGTATGCACACCTATCTTACCTAGATGATCAAATAGGATCAACCTTAGTCCTTATTACCAAGAATCTTATCCTTACTCATCCTAATTTAGCATCACACCATTGTGATGAACCATAGTAGCAACCATACCAATTATTTACTGTTACATCACTATAGTCCACTAAACCCTACTAGTGTTGAATACTTATGAACCATCCTATGTAGAAACTAATTATTACTTACCTAAGGGAGCCAATAGCAAAACCTCGTACCTATAAACCCTAATTGCTATACTTCTTATTATTTGAGAAGTATGTTCTTCAAAAGTTATTCTTTTGAAGAAAATAAGGAATCATCATCAACCCTGCTTATAAGGACCTATAAACCCTAGCTAACTATTACCAACAAGATGAACCAATCTTGATAGCAACCTTGTATGAATAATTGCTTCGAATGCCAAGCTTAACTCAACCTTACAAGCCCTTGGTGTTGATGAATCCAACTAGGTTGTGATCCATCTACTACTTACTCCAGAAACCAATTAGAACCATAGAAAACCATAGAACTCCACTAACCTAATTATCATACTTGTTCTTCATTAAAGAACACGTTCTTAAAAAGTTATTCTTTTGAAGTATATGATAATTAATCATTAACTATGCCATATAGTACTAAAACTGACAACTGTTCTTTACATGTTAACATTATGCCAAATATCATTCTTTGTGTGCTCAATTGATTACTATGCTTTATTATCTACCTGTCCATGATACCAAGTAATCCTACCTGAATAAGAACCTTGTTTGTGAATCACTCTAAAAGTGCAACACACCCTAAACCAATCATTACAACTCACTGATCCTAAATCATCGGGGTTAGGTCCCGCTTAGAGCGATTGCATCTCATTCTTATGCATTATTGCATCATTGCCAATCTTTTAAACATCGTCCTTACCGGATGATGATGCTATTTCAGAATTTGGAGTTATTGCGTATCGAAGACCTTGCCTGCATAATCTTGCAGTCAAGAAAGGCAAGTTCATCACTTGCTCATGCCATTTGATTATTTTTACCAAATTACTTGCAAAGTACTATGTTTATCACTATTGCATATAAAAGCAAAACCACTATTTTCATAACTATGAATATGACTATGTGGTGGGCAATGGAACCATGGATTGTGTTGATATGGTGGAGGTTCCATTGCACGGGTTTATATCCATCTAGGATTAAACAATAAATGTCGTCCAGTGATTCTTGTGCCGTAATACCCGTGTTAACCATAAGATCTGGAGTGGGACGGAATAGTCAATCATATTTCCACCTCTTGTACATCAACGGATGCGCTTACCGTAGCGGTTGTATCTTGCGGAGCAATTGGTGGGTGGGGAGCCCCTTCTAATTCCCCACGGTATAGCTGTTGCTTACCGTAGCGGTTGCTGCTTGCAGAACAATTGGTGGGTGGGGATCCCCTTCTAATTCCCCACGGTAATGTGGTCTATGATGGGTTGCAGCTACCGGCGAAGGAGTTTGGTTAACGAGTCCCAGACTGTCGTCGTGGTCGGGGTCCATCCTTAATTGGTGTAAGCGGACCGGCGAGGACCCAGGGTCGGGGTATGCAACAAAGGGTGGGTGTGCGAGGTAGCGGAGGAATATGATTGGCTATGACCTTATACCGGGCCTCACACCATAGGAAGTGTGGACAAGCCTGCAGCTTGGTTGGCACCAAGGTTAAGATCTCTTATGGGTAAAGCAACACACCTCTGCAGAGTGTAATGAATCGTGACCTGTCACTCCCTGTTCCGGGATATGGAACTGCGAACGCTGCCGGAAAGGAGCTTCATGAAGTTCTAGTAAACCGGTGAAGGCTGACGGACATAGTTCTTCTGAATAAAAGCAACCTTTTGAAGAAATGGTTATGAAAACCTGCATTGGTATTAGACTTTCTGGTCTAATGCCGTAGCTAGTGCATTAAACACCTCTTTCCTATAATGAACTTGTTGAGTACGCTCGTACTCATCCCACTCTTAAATCCCCTGCTTAGATATGGAGGCATCGAAGGAGGATCTACAGTGCAACTCGAAGATCGAGGAGTCAACAACTACTTCAAGGGACAGGAATCTGTCAGAAGAGTCAATCACCACATCCAACAAGGATAAAACCTAGCTTAGCAATAGAAAGGAACCAGTTTCCTAAACCTAGCTCCTACTTAGTTAGAATCTATTCTTAGCCTCTATAGCTAATTAAATACTCTATAAATAGAGTTCGTGATAAGACTAGACTACGAGTCGTTCTTCTGGAGTTTATTTGCAGTTTTACCTCATTGTAAAGTAGGAGGCTATGCTGATCTTATGTAACAGAGTCTGTATGTAATTCTATAGACATACCTTGGACCCGCATATGTTTCTGTTGTACCACTCTGAGCGATATAATACTAGTGGAACGGTGTTTCATTGGTGTTATATCAGACTTGCATACTACACCATGCAGTGGTATGCCGGGTCACCACAGTTGGGTACGTGTCGACCTGCATGTGCATGCTCGCCGCGTGTCCATGGCTTCCTACGCGTGTCAACGCGGTCGGGGCGGCTCTCCTCCCAGGCTATACAAGGAGACCGATCAGATCTGGAAAACAGTGCTCTTAGATCTCTCTCGCGAAGTTCCTTTTGCTGCGCTACTCTCTAGTCTTCCCCATCCCGGCGACTGCGTGCACGGCCATCCGGGAGAGCAGGCCTCCGAAACTCCGTCCGTTGATATCCTGCACCGGGAGACGGGCGATAAGCTTTTTGGGGAGCGTCTCGGCGCGACTGCTCGCTGCTGTTCGTGCTCTTCTTCGACGGTTCTGCTGCTTCATCGACAGATCCGACTACACCATGGGCGACAACAACAATACCCATGGTGGTCGTGCTGCTGCTGCTAGTGCGACCTTCCCGGTCGCGTTGTACGTGCTTTTCCTCTCCTACCTTGCACTGCTACTTGTTTCATGTTCAGATCTGATGCATGTGCTTAGTCTGATGTGTATGGTTAAGTATGCTTGTGCATCTATAATGCTGCTTTCGGTAATTAAACTCACACGGAAATTGCCTAATAATCCAACAATCCAAAAACCTTATTTGCTTAGGCAATTTTCACCATCTTGTTTTGCTGCTGCGCTCAAACTGAGCCCGTTTACGGGTTCTCATTTCAAGAGATGGCAGAGTAAGACCCTCTTGTGGCTCACTTCTATGGGCGTGCACCGAGTTGCGGAAGGTACTCCCGGAGGTCCGCTTACTCCTGAAGAGGATAAAGCGTTCGGGGATGCCACCGTAATCTTTGTGGGTGCCGTCCTAAGTGTGCTTGGAGACAAGTTGCTTGATGCTTATCTGCACATCCGAAATGGGAAGGAACTGTGGGATGCACTGGACGCTAAGTTTGGTGCTGCCGATGCCGGAGGTGAACTGTATGCTATGGAGCAGTTCAATGACTACAGAATGGTTGAGGGAACCGATCTGTGGTAGAACAGGCTCATGAGATACAGATCATGGAAAAGGAACTTGAGCTCCTCAAGTGTGTGCTACCGGACAAGTTTGTCGCGGGATGCATTGTCGCCAAGCTTCCCCCTTCATGGAGGAACTTTGCCACTTCTCTGAAACATCAGAGGCATGAGTTCTCTGTTGAGAATATCATGGGATCTCTGGATGTTGAGGAGAAGGCGAGGGCAAAAGACAAACACACTGGAGGAACCGAAGGACGTTCTGCTGCCAATATGGTACAGAAAAATGCCCACAAGTCCAAGGGAAAGAACAAGGGAGTTTCCCAGACCACCAACTTCAAGAAGAAGGGGAAAACGAAGAAGAAAGATCCTTGCTGGGTGTGTGGCGAGACAGGCCATTGGGCTAATCGCTGTCCACAACGCAAAGGAAAGAAAGGTCAGGCTGGACAGAACTCAAATTCTGTCAACATGATAATTGGCAACACAGAGGAAGGAACTATAGGGTATGGTAATATATTACCTACTGTTCTTTCGGTGTTTCAGCCCACGAAATGGTGGGTTGATACAGGTGCCAATGTTCATGTGTGTGCTGACATCTCCATGTTTACCTCTTATCAGGCCTGAGATTCCTCAGTAATGATGGGGAATGGGTTACATGCTACTGCTCGTGGTGTTGGCACGGTAGATCTGAAGTTTACTTCGGGAAAGATCGTGCAACTGAAGAACGTGTTGCATGTCCCTTCTATCAAGAAGAATCTCGTTAGTGGCTCCCGTCTTATGAAAGATGGGTTTAAGTTGGTGTTTGAGTCCAATAAAGTTGTACTGTCTAAGTGTGGAACTTTTGTTGGAAAGGGATATGAATGTGAGGGAATGTTTCGCTTCTCTCTAGAAGACTTCTGTGATAATGTTGTGAACCATGTAAGCACTAGTGTTAATGAAACTAATGTTTGGCATTCACGACTTTGTCATGTTAATTTCGGTTTTATGATGCGGCTTGCTGATATGAGTTTAATTCCGAAATTCACCTTTGTCAAAGGTTCTAAGTGCCATGCTTGTGTACAAGCAAAGCAGCCTCGCAAGCCTCACAAGCCTGCGAAGGAAAGAAACTTGGCACCACTAGAGCTCATACATTCAGATCTATGTGAAATGAATGGTGAGTTGACAAGAGGTGGAAAGAAATATTTCATGTTTGATTGATGATTCCACTAGGTACTGTTATGTGTATATACTGAAAACTAAAGATGAGGCTCTTGATTTCTTTAAAATCTATAAGGCTGAAGTTGAGAATCAACTCGAAAGAAAGATAAAAAGGGTTCGGTTCGATCGTGGTGGAGAGTACTTTTCTAATGAGTTCAATTTATTCTGTGCGGAACATGGTATAATCCATGAGAGGACGCCTCCCAATTCCCCACAATCCAATGGGATTGCGGAAAGGAAAAACCGTACCCTAACTGATTTGGTTAACGCCATGTTAGATGTTTCGGGTTTATCCAAGGAATGGTGGGGGGAGGCTATATTGACTTCGTGTCATGTCCTAAATCGTGTTCCAACCAAGAATAAAGAGATTACCCCCTTATGAGGAATGGGAAAAGAAAAGACCAACACTCTCCTACCTACGAACTTGGGGTTGTTTGGCTAAAGTGAATTTGCCAATCACCAAAAAGCGAAAGCTTGGACCAAAAACCGTGGACTGTGTCTTTCTTGGCTATGTTGCCCATATCATTACTTATAGATTTCTTGTGGTGAAATCTGGAGTGGACGACATGAATGTTGGCACCATCTTTGAATCAAGAGATGCTACATTCTTTGAGGATATATTCCCTATGAGAGATATGCATGTCATGTCTAGTTGGGAATCTGATCCAATATATGAAACTCCTATGGAGTCTGATAAGGAATCTGATGATGAGAGTTCAGATTCTGATGAAGATGACAATGAAGCTCCCAGAAGGAGTAAGAGACAAAGGACTGCAAAGTCTTTTGGTAATGATTTCATTGTGTATCTTGTGGATGATACTCCCACTACCATTTCAGAAGCTCTCGCATCTCCTGATGCAGACTACTGGAAGGAAGCGGTTCAAAGCGAGATGGATTCCATATTGGCTAGTGGAATGTGGGAGTTATCTGAGCGTCCTTATGGGTGCAAACCTGTAGGATGTAAATGGGTATTTAAGAAGAAGCTTCGAGCTGATGGTACTATTGAGAAGTACAAAGCTCGGCTTGTAGCCAAAGGCTGTACCCAAAAGGAAGGCGAAGATTTCTTCGATACCTACTCACCTGTGGAGAGATTGACCACCATTTGAGTACTAATGTCATTGGCTGCCTCACACAGTCTTCTCGTTCATCAAATGGACGTTAAGACGACTTTCCTAAATGGAGAGTTGGACGAGGAAATTTACATGGAACAGCCTGATGGTTTCGTACTAGAAGGTCAAGAAAGAAAGGTGTGTAAATTAAAGAAAATATTTGTATGGTCCAAAACAAGCAGCCAAACAATGGCATGAGAAGTTTGAAAGAACTTTGACATCTGTGGGCTTTGTTGTTAATAAGCCGACAAATGTGCGTACTACCGCCTTGGTGGGGGTGAGGGAGTTGTCCTATGCTTGTATGTGGATGACATACTAATTTTTGGGACAAGTCTCAAAGTGGTTGAGGAGGTAAAAACCTTATTATCTCAGTGCTTCGAGATGAAAGATCTTGGAGAAGCTGATGTTATATTAAACATCAAGTTATTGAGAGATGAGAATAATGGGATTACACTTGTGCAATCTCATTATGTTGAGAAGGTGTTGAACAGATTTGGCTATGCTGATTGCAAATCTTCTCTCACACCTTATGATTCTAGTGTCTTGCTTCGAAAGAATGAAAAGGCAACTAGAGATCAATTGAGATACTCTCAAATAATTGGTTCACTCATGTATTTAGTTTGCGCTACGAGGCCTGATATCTCATTTGCTGTATGCAAACTTAGCCGGTTTGTGGACAACCCGGGAGATGATCATTGGCATGCTCTTGAGAGAGTGATGCGCTATCTAAAGGGAACCATGAGTTATGGAATTCATTATACCGGGTATCCAAGAGGACTTGAAGGGTATAGTGACTCCAATTGGATTTCTGATGCTAAAATGAAGGCCACAAGTGGATATGTTTTCACTCTTGGTGGTGGCGTTGTTTCCTGGAAGTCTTGCAAGCAGACCATCTTAACGAGGTCAACTATGGAAGCAGAACTCACAGCATTAGATACAGCTACTGTCGAAGCGGAATGGCTTCGTGAGCTCTTGATGGACTTGCCTATGGTTGAAAAACCAATACCGGCCATCCTCATGAACTGTGATAATCAAACTGTGATTATCAAAGTGAAAAGTTCTAAGGATAATATGAAAAGTTCCAAACATATCAAGAGGAGGTTGAAGTCTGTCAGAAAACTGAAAAACTACGAAGTGATAGCATTGGATTATGTCCAAAGTGCTAAAAATCTGGCAGATCCTTTCACAAAAGGACTATCAAGAAATATGATAGACCTTGCATCAAGGGAGATGGGTTTGAGACCCACTTGAGTTACCGAGGGGGTAACCCAACCTATGTGATCGGAAATTCCGTGAACTAGGATTTGGGAAAACAAACCGGAGTAACTGAGTTGAGAGAAAATTTAATACTCCCACTCCGGTGCAGATGCAATTCTCTCATAGCTACTGTAAGGCAGGTTGACAATGTCTTAATGTGTTCTGAGCGGCTCTTGATGAGCGAAGACGCCGTCCTACAGGGCGATCTTTTGAAGAACACACCTATATGAGTGACACTACTGGTCATAGTGTGGGAGATTTGGGTGAATCTCTAGTAAGCTCATGAAGGGCCGAGGAGTATGACTTATAAGCTCCACCCGAGGGGAAGGCTATGGTAGCCTAGTACCGTGCCGGCATTGAGCGAAACTTGCTGCACAAAGACTGACAATTCAAGGCATAGTCCATTGTTCAGTTGTAGTCAAGCGTAGCACCTTGCCTAAGTGGAAGTTCAACTTAACAGTCTCCACCGAAGAGCAGGTATATTAAACAGTGAATGGAACTAATGTGTCATCTGATGTGCATATGAGATCTGGTGGGGGATTATTGAATGTAGAAGGGCTGCAGCCCAGTTAGGCAGCCCATATAGTCTACAATTCTTGAAATCTCAAGGCCCATCACGTTGGCAGCTTGGGACAGCCTTGGGGAACAAAGTTTATGTGGTGACCCTGCATACCACCGCATGTTGTAGTATGCCAGTCGTTGATATAACATTCACGGAGTACCAATCCACAAATATTGCATCCCTCAGAGTAGTACAACAGAACATAGCAGGTCCATAACTCATTCATTTAATATTACAAGCCATATATACATGTCATCTCGGAGTTCCTCTTGGGTCCTAAGAGGAATACTCCTGGGTTCGAGGTGAACCCGACTCAACTTACAATATAGAAGTCTTACATGTTTTATGCGTCGATAATTTCTTGTGTTCCATAATTTCTTGTGTTCCATGCCACATTATTGATGATATCTACATGTTTTATGCACACTTTATGTCATATTCGTGCATTTTCTGGAACTAACCTATTAACAAGATGCCGAAGTGCCGATTCTTTGTTTTCTCATTGCTTTTTGGTTTCAGAATTCCTAGTAACGAAATATTCTCGGAATTGGACGAAATCAACGCCCAGGGTCCTATTTTGCCACGAAGCTTCCAGAAGACCGAAGAGGAGACGAAGTGGGGCCACGAGGCGGCCACACCCTAGGGCGGCGTGGCCCAAGCCCTGGCCGCGCCGACCTGTGGTGTGGGGCCCTCGTGTGGCCCCCTGACCTGCCCTTCCGCCTACTTAAAGCCTCCGTCGCGAAACCCCGGTCATCGAGAGCCACGATACGGAAAACCTTCCAGAGACGCCGCCGCCGCCAATCCCATCTCGGGGGATTCAGGAGATCGCCTCCGGCACCCTGCCGGAGAGGGGAATCATCTCCCGGAGGACTCTACGCCACCATGGTCGCCTCCGGAGTGATGTGTGAGTAGTCTACCCCTGGACTATGGGTCCATAGCAGTAGCTAGATGGTTGTCTTCTCCCCATTGTGCTTAATTGTCGGGTCTTGTGAGCTGCCGAACATGATCAAGATCATCTATCTGTAATTCTATATGTTGTGTTTGTTGGGATCCGATGAATAGAGAATACTTGTTATGTTGATTATCAATTTATATCTATGTGTTGTTTATGATCTTGCATGCTCTCCATTACTAGTAGATGCTCTGGCCAAGTAGATGCTTGTAACTCCAAGAGGGAGTATTTATGCTCGATAGTGGGTTCATGTCTCCGTGAATCTGGGGAAGTGACAGAAATCTCTAAGATTATGGATGTGCTGTTGCCACTAGGGATAAAACATTGGTGCTATGTTCAAGGATGTAATTCTTTTGATTACATTACGCGCAATACTTAATGCAATTGTCTGTTGTTAGCAACTTAATACGGAGGGTTCGGATGATAACTTTGAAGGTGGACTTTTTAGGCATAGATGCATGCTGGATAGCGGTCTATGTACTTTGTCGTAATGCCCAATTAAATCTCACTATACTCATCATAATATGTATGTGCATGGTCATGCCCTCTTTATTTGTCAATTGCCCAACTGTAATTTGTTCACCCAACATGCTGTTTATCTTATGGGAGAGACACCTCTAGTGAACTGTGGACCCCGGTCCAATTCTCTATACTGAAATACAATCTACTGCAATACTTGTTTTACTGTTTTCTGCAAACAATCATCTTCCACACAATACGGTTAATCCTTTGTTACAGCAAGCCGGTGAGATTGACAACCTCACTGTTTCGTTGGGGCAAAGTACTTTGGTTGTGTTGTGCAGGTTCCACGTTGGCGCCGGAATCTCTGGTGTTGCGCCGCACTACATCCCGCCGCCATCAACCTTCAACGTGCTTCTTGACTCCTACTAGTTCGATTAAACCTTTGTTTCTTACTGAGGGAAACTTGCCGCTGTGCGCATCACACCTTCCTCTTGGGGTTCCCAACGGACGTGTCAACTACACGCATCAAGCAAATTTCTGGCGCCGTTGCCGGGGAGATCAAGACACGCTGCAAGGGGAGTCTCCACATCCCAATCTCTTTACTTTGTTTTTGTCTTGCTTAGTTTTATTTGCTACTTTGTTTGCTGCATTATATCAAAACACAAAAAAATTAGTTGCTAGCTTTGCTTTATTTACTGTCTTGCACTTTATATTAAAAATACAAAAAAATTAGTTACTTTTGTTACCATGTCTAGCTCTGAACCTGTTACTTCTTCGCCTGAAGAATTAGTCTTCACTTTTAAACAAGGGGATGAGGAGAGTTTTAAGGATGCTTGGTCTAGAATTTTTACTTCTTATCGTAAAACTGAACCTCAAATGACTCTAAGTTTGCTCCTTAGTAATTTTTATTTTGGTCTTATGATTCGTTATAGATATGCTTTGGATGCTTTAGTGGGAGGAGATTTCCTTCATTGCAATGGGGATCAAGCTTTTAATGCCATAAAGAAGTTGGTTGCATCACATGATTCAGCTAATAACTTTGATTCAGCCCTTACTAGCATTTATAATAGATTAAACAATCTCGAGATAAGTACATCTCGCTTGGATGACAACTATCACCATGTTCGTAATCGTCTTGAACAAGTTTTAGTGAACTCTAAACTTTCATTATGGGATCCTACTGTTAAAATTGTTATCGGTGATCGAACTCTTCGTGCCAACTGTGATATTATGTCTGAATTTTGCCTTATACCTGAGAGCATTTATAAATCTTTGAAACTTTGGGGAGTTGATGAAGGAGGAGAAGAAATAACTCTCATTGATAACTCTGTTATAATTCCTAAGGGAATAGCCGCAGGTGTGCATACAACCATTCTTGGAAGAACAATATCCATTGATTATCTTGTTATTGAATGTGTAGGGACAGGAAAAATCACACTCGGAAGATCCCTGCTAAAACTATTGGGAGCAGTCATAGATGTGGGAGAAGGCACCCTGGAATTCACCTCTATACCGGGGGGTAATCATATATTTCCTAAATCAAAGAGAAAGAAAAACAACAAGAAAGGTAAGGGTAAAGCCCAAGGTAAGGTTGATGCACCACCCTCCGATAATACTTGATACACACTTTCTGCGCCTAGCTGAAAGGCGTTAAAGAAAAGCGCTTATGGGAGATAACCCATGGTTTTTACTACAGTACTTTGTTTTTATTTTGTGTCTTGGAAGTTGTTTACTACTGTAGCAACCTCTCCTTATCTTAGTTTAGTGTTTTGTTGTGCCAAGTAAAGTCGTTGATAGTAAAGTTCATACTAGATTTGGATTACTGCGCAGAAACAGATTTCTTTGCTGTCACGAATCTGGGCTGTTTTCTCTGTAGGTAACTCAGAAAATTATGCCAATTTACGTGAGTGATCCTCAGATATGTACGCAACTTTCATTCAATTTGAGCATTTTCATTTGAGCAAGTATGGTGCCTCGATAAAATTCGTCAATACGAACTGTTCTGTTTTTGACAGATTCTGCCTTTTATTTCGCATTGCCAGTTTTGTTATGTTCGATGGATATTTCGATTCCATTGACTTTCAGTAGCTTTGTGCAATGTCCAGAAGTGTTAAGAATGATTATGTCACCTCTGAACATGTTAATTTTTATTGTGCACTAACCCTCTAATGAGTTGTTCTAAGTTTGGTGTGGAGGAAGTTTTCAAGGATCAAGAGAGGGAGATGATATAACATGATCAAGGAGAGTGAAAGCTCTAAGCTTGGAGATGCCCCGGTGGTTCACCCCTGCATATATCAATAAGACTCAAGCGTCTAAGCTTGGGGATGCCCAAGGCATCCCCTTCTTCATCGACAACATTATCAGGTTCCTCCCCTGAAACTATATTTTTATTCCATCACATCTTATGTGCTTTTCTTGGAGCGTCGGTTTGTTTTTGTTTTTGTTTTGTTTGAATAAAATGGATCCTAGCATTCACTTTGTGGGAGAGAGACACGCTCCGCTGTAGCATATGGACAAGTATGTCCTTAGGCTCTACTCATAGTATTCATGGCGAAGTTTCTTCTTCGTTAAATTGTTATATGGTTGGAATTGGAAAATGATACATGTAGTAATTGCTATAATGTCTTGGATAATGTGATACTTGGCAATTGTTGTGCTCATGTTTAAGCTCTTACATCATATACTTTGCACCCATTAATGAAGAAATACATAGAGCATGCTAAAATTTGGTTTGCATAATTGGTCTCTCTAAAGTCTAGATAATATCTAGTATTGAGTTTTGAACAACAAGGAAGACGGTGTAGAGTCTTATAATGTTTACAATATGTCTTTTATGTGAGTTTTGCTGCATCGTTCATCCTTGTGTTTGTTTCAAATAACCTTGCTAGCCTAAACCTTGTATCGAGAGGGATTACTTCTCATGCATCCAAAATACTTGAGCCAACCACTATGCCATTTGTGTCCACCACACCTACCTACTACATGGTATTTCTCCGCCATTCCAAAGTAAATTGCTTGAGTGCTTCCTTTAAATTTCTATTCTCACCTTTACAATATATAGCTCATGGGACAAATAGCTTAAAAACTATTGTGGTATTGAATATGTACTTATGCACTTTATCTCTTATTAAGTTGCTTGTTGTTCGATAACCATGTTTCTGGGGACGCCATCAACTATTCTTTGTTGAATATCATGTGAGTTGCTATGCATGTTCGTCTTGTCTGAAGTAAGGGAGATCTACCACCTTATGGTTAAGCATGCATATTGTTAGAGAAGAACATTGGGCCGCTAACTAAAGCCATGATTCATGGTGGAAGTTTCAGTTTTGGACATATATCCTCAATCTCATATGAGAATAATAATTGTTGCCACATGCTTATGCATTAAAGAGGAGTCCATTATCTGTTGTCCATGTTGTCCCGGTATGGATGTCTAAGTTGAGAATAATCAAAAGCGAGAAATCCAAAATGCGAGCTTTCTCCTTAGACCTTTGTACAGGCGGCATGGAGGTACCCCATTGTGACACTTGGTTAAAACATGTGTATTGCGATGATCCGGTAGTCCAAGCTAATTAGGACAAGGTGCGGGCACTATTAGTATACTATGCATGAGGCTTGCAACTTGTAAGATATAATTTATATAACTCATATGCTTTATTACTACCGTCGAATTTTTTTTTTCATGTTTTCAAAATCAAAGCTCTAGCACAAATATAGCAATCGATGCTTTTCCTCTATGGAGGACCATTCTTTTACTTTCATTGTTGAGTCAGTTCACCTATTTCTCTCCACCTCAAGAAGCAAACACTTGTGTGAACTGTGCATTGATTCCTACATACTTGCATATTGCACTTATTATATTACTCTATGTTGACAATATCCAATGAGATATACATGTTACAAGTTGAAAGCAACCGCTGAAACTTAATCTTCCTTTGTGTTGCTTCAATGCTTTTACTATGAATTATTGCTTTATGAGTTAACTCTTATGCAAGACTTATTGATGCTTGTCTTGAAGTACTATTCATGAAAAGTCTTTGCTATATGATTCACTTGTTTACTCATGTCATATACATTGTTTTGATCGCTGCATTCACTACATATGCTTTACAAATAGTATGATCAAGGTTATGATGGCATGTCACTCCAGAAATTATCTTTGTTATCGTTTTACCTGCTCGGGACGAGCAGAACTAAGCTTGGGGATGCTGATACGTCTCCGACGTATCGATAATTTCTTGTGTTCCATGCCACATTATTGATGATATCTACATGTTTTATGCACACTTTATGTCATATTCGTGCATTTTATGAAACTAACCTATTAACAAGATGCCGAAGTGCCGATTCTTTGTTTTACTGCTGTTTTTGGTTTCAGAAATCCTAGTAACGAAATATTCTCGGAATTGGACGAAATCAACGCCCAGGGTCCTATTTTGCCACGAAGCTTCCAGAAGACCGAAGAGGAGACGAAGTGGGGCCACGACGCGGCCACACCCTAGGGCGGCGCGGCCCAAGCCCTGGCCGCGCCGACCTGTGGTGTGGGGCCCTCGTGTGGCCCCCTGACCTGCCCTTCCGCCTACTTAAAGCCTCCGTCGCGAAACCCCCAGTACCGAGAGCCACGATACGGAAAACCTTCCAGAGATGCCGCCGCCGCCAATCCCATCTCGGGGGATTCAGGAGATCGCCTCCGGCACCCTGCCGGAGAGGGGAATCATCTCCCGGAGGACTCTACGCCGCCATGGTCGCCTCCGGAGTGATGTGTGAGTAGTCTACCCCTGGACTATGGGTCCATAGCAGTAGCTAGATGGTTGTCTTCTCCCCATTGTGCTTAATTGTCGGGTCTTGTGAGCTGCCGAACATGATCAAGATCATCTATCTGTAATTCTATATGTTGTGCTTGTTGGGATCCGATGAATAGAGAATACTTGTTATGTTGATTATCAATTTATATCTATGTGTTGTTTATGATCTTGCATGCTCTCCGTTACTAGTAGATGCTCTGGCCAAGTAGATGCTTGTAACTCCAAGAGGGAGTATTTATGCTCGATAGTGGGTTCATGTCTCCGTGAATGCAGGAAGTGTGAGAAATCTCTAAGATTATGGATGTCTTGTTGCCACTAGGGATAAAACATTGGTGCTATGTTCGAGGATGTAGTTACTGATTACATTACGCGCAATACTTAATGCAATTGTCTGTTGTTAGCAACTTAATACGGAGGGGGTTCGGATGATAACTTTGAAGGTGGACTTTTAGGCATAGATGCATGCTGGATAGCGGTCTATGTACTTTGTCGTAATGCCCAATTAAATCTCACTATACTCATCATAATATGTATGTGCATGGTCATGCCCTCTTTATTTGTCAATTGCCCAACTGTAATTTGTTCACCCAACATGCTGTTTATCTTATGGGAGAGACACCTCTAGTGAACTGTGGACCCCGGTCCAATTCTCTATACTGAAATACAATCTACTGCAATACTTGTTTTACTATTTTCTGCAAACAATCATCTTCCACACAATACGGTTAATCCTTTGTTACAGCAAGCCGGTGAGATTGACAACCTCACTGTTTCGTTGGGGCAAAGTACTTTGGTTGTGTTGTGCAGGTTCCACGTTGGCGCCGGAATCTCTGGTGTTGCGCCGCACTACATCCCGCCGCCATCAACCTTCAACGTGCTTCTTGACTCCTACTGGTTCGATTAAACCTTGGTTTCTTACTGAGGGAAACTTGCCGCTGTGCGCATCACACCTTCCTCTTGGGGTTCCCAACGGACGTGTCAACTACACGCATCACCCGACTCAACTTACAATATAGAAGTCTTACTAAGTTATACATTCATTCTCATCGAGCAATTAAGTACTAAGTGTTTGTACTGCTCGGCTACTACTACTATCCGATAGGTCTACGGTTGTTCTCCTCCGGGACCCTCCCCGGTTCCGTAGACGATGAGGTAGTCAACTCCTTCTATACCTCCTGAGAGGTCTGGTTCTTCATAGCAGATGTCTTCTGCTCCTTCGGGGTTGTCATTGTCCTCCTCAAGTCGATTAAGACAATCTAAGCAGGGGATTTAAGAGTGGTATGAGTACGAGCGTACTCAACAAGTTCATTATAGAAAAGAGGTGTTTAATGCACTAGCTACGATATCAGACCAGAAAGTCTAATACCAATGCAGGTTTTGATAATCATTTTCTTCAAGAGGTTGCTTTTATTCAGAAGAACTATGTTCGCCAGCCTTCACCGGTTTACTAGAACTTCATGGAGTTCCTTTCCGGCAGCGTTCGCAGTTCCAAATCCCGGAACAGGGAGTGACATGTCACGATTCATTACACTCTGCAGAGGTGTGTTGCTTTACCCATAAGAGATCTTAACCTTGGTGCCAACCGGGCAGCTTTCCCGTCCACACTTCCTTTGGTGTGAGGCCCGGTATAAGGTCATAGCCAATTATATTCCTCCGCTACCTCGCACACCCACCCTTTGTTGCATCCCCGACCCTGGGTCCTCGCCGGTGTACTTATACCAATTAAGGATGGCCCCCGACCACGACGACAGTCTAGGATAGAACCAAACTCCTTCGCCGGTAGATGCAACCCCTCATAGACCGCATTACCGTGGGGAATTAGAGTGGGATCCCCACCCTCAAATTGTTCCGCATGCCGCAACCGCTACTGTAAGCACTGCATTACCGTGGGGAATTAGAGTGGGATCCCCACCCTCAAGTTGCTCCGCAAGATACAACCGCTACGGTAAGCGCATCCGTTGATCTACAAGAGGTGGAAATACAATTGACTAGTCCGTCCCATTTCAGATCTTATGGTTAACACGAGTTTTACGGCACAAGAATCACTGGACGACACTTGTTGTTTAATCCTAGATGGATATAAACCCCTGCAATGGAACCTCCACCATATCAACACAATCCATGGTTCCATTGCCCACCACATAGTCATATTCATAGTTATGAAAATAGTGGTTTTGCTTTTTATGCAATAGTTATAAACATAGAAATTTGCAAGTAATTTGGTAAAAATACTCAAATGACATGAGCAAGCGATGAACTTGCCTGAAGACTGCAAAGTGTTGCAGTTTGATGGTGTGGACTGACCCTTGTCCTCTGTTGCTGAAAAATAGCATTAGTGTCCGATAAGGGCAATGGTTAAAGAAGCAATTATGCATGCTTTCCATTTTTAGGGTGTGTTCCCCCCTTTCCAATGCTTATTATTTTATGTAAGAGGTAATTACTAAGAATGATTTAGGGACACTCTATTTAGGGTAAAATACTACCTTGAAATGTTGTCAAGGTGTTTTTAAAGTCCAAAAGTATTTATGGACTTATTTTTATCATAAAAAATAAGGGTCTAATTTTTAATGATTAATTCCTTGCATTTAATATGCCTCATTTTTAATTGGCTCAAAAATTCCATTTCATATTTTATTATGATAGAGAATTTTATGCTGAGTGATTTTCATATTTTTATTTATTTTTTTAGAGCTATATTTATTTTATGAAAATTTGGGGAAGATTCAATTCAATGGGCATTTTTGAAAAGACATAAATGCCCCTGGGCCCACCTGTCAGTGGAGCCCAGTGGGTTGGGTTAGACCCGCTCGGGTCCAACCGACCCGTGCGGTCGCTCACACTTCTCCTCCACTGCGCCGCCTCGATGAACCCTAATCCCCTCGCGCTCTAGCGACCCGCGTCGCCCTCGCCGTTGCCGGTCGATTCCGGCGAACTCCGGCGGTCTTGGCCCTCGCCATTGGGCGCAATCGAACCGCCCCACGACGCCGGTCATGCTCCTCCGCGTAGATCTGGAGCTGGCGTGGCTCCCGCTCGTCCCCGACCCCCTCTCTGTGGCTAGGGTTACGGGATCCGCGGCGATCTCGCTGCTCCTAGGTGTTCGTGGCGCTATGGCGCCACCGTGAGCCTCGCCGAAGTGGTGCGGGGTGCTGCGGCGCTGGTCGAGGCGTGGCTTGGCCTGGCCTGGCGCTGCCGTGCGCCCGGCGTGTGCCGCCATGGCTGCGACTGCTGTCTGCTCGCCCTAGTATGTGCTCCACCCTCTCTCTCTCTTGAATGTTCTTCCTCTTCCTCCTCTAGCTTGAGCTGCGGCTGATCCTCCTCATGGAGAGGCCATGCCGTGCTACTGCTACTGCTAATGTGCTTGCTGTTGATGTGCGTATGCTGCTGTGCTCTCTGCTGCTGCCATGGATACTAGCTGCTGCTGCTCTACTTGCCCTGTCCTATGCCCTGCTGTTGCATGTTCTATGCCCTGGCTTGCTGTCTTTGTTCATTCATGTGGTTGTGCATGGTACTGTCTATCTAGATGCTCACCTGACCAGTCCTTGCCATTGTTGTTGCTTAATTCTTGTGCTATGTCCTTGCTCTGGCTCTCCTGGCTCACTATTGTGAGTAGTTCTTGCGTTTAGCAAGTGCCAGTGCCCCTGGTGTGTTTGTTCATTGTGCTCTAATTCATGGAAATGCTCCATTGAGCATGGTTGTTGGCTAGACAGCTCCATCCCTTGATGGTGTGCTTCTGGATACAATTATATATGATTTATTTGCTTATCTGTGATGCAATTCATATGAGATGTGGCTATTTAGTTAATATGGTTAATGTGTTGGTGCTAGGCTTGGCTCTAGCATGCTCTTGTCAAGCCCTGATGATCATATGATCATCAGTTGCTTGGTAATTGGCTGCTGTTCTATGCCTGTGTCTCACTGATTCTCTTCCTTGTGTCTGTGTGAAACACTGGTCTGTGCTGGTGTATGCTTGTGCTTGCTTAAGCCACTGTTATTGCTTGCAATGATCCATTGGATCATCTGCAAAGCCTGGTGCATGGTTTACTTATTGATATCATTTATCTGTGTTACCTTATTTGATTTAGTGGATAAATGATGTGAACTGCTTTGCAGTAATGATCATATAAGTGGATTTAATAAAGCTAAAGGGATGCCAATCATTTATTGAGGACCCTAGCTCCCTTTGAACCCTTCTGGGTAATGATATGCTATTTGGCTTAATGATTTTGTGGTTGAGGTGGCCTCAACAGCAATTCCTTGCTGTTTTGGTAGCTCCCACCTCAGATGGCTTGCTGTGTATGGACAAATGCTCTCTGGCTGATCATGTTTGATTGCCAGAAGCTTTTTGATGTTGACAATACTTGCAGAAAACTTATATTTCTGCCATTCTGATGGTGTAGCTAAACTGTTAGGTGCTTGGTGACTTTGAGTGGCTAAATAGGATTAAATCCTTGCTGGATTTCTCTAGTTGTGTCACTGTGTTGACACAACCAGTGTTCCCTTGGTTGTTTTCCTTCTAGCCTTTGTTTTATTTGCTGACACCAAATGGTTTTGCAACCAAGTGATGATACATCCAGGGTTTCCTACCCTTTTTGCTTCTGTGATGCATGTGTATGCTTATTGATGAGCAAAACTATTGCTTGCTCATGATCATCTGTGTATACCTCACTCCAGCTCCTAGAAATGTGTTGGTGTAGAGGGTTTGGCTTCAGGATTGTGGTGTGAGCTTGCCCTGCTCCTCATGGCTAGCCTGTGCTTGATTTCCTGCTTGTGCCTTGTTCTACAACAGTTCCAGTGGAGCTGTTTTGGATGGTTTGGCTGGTTGGGAAAGCTTGGTGTTCTTCCTGTTCTATCTGTTCTTGGTGTTCTTACCCTGTGAAGTCCTGTCGATGGAATGGCTAGGGTTTGCTGGTGTAAAGTCTTTATACTGGCCCTCTCCATGCCTCTCTGGTCGACAACCATGCTGTGCTGGTGCTCCTCCCCTGGCTGTGTGTGTGTGGAGTGCATGCAGCACTCTTGGTGTGCTGTTTAGCATGCACACATGCAGTGTGAGCTGCCTGTGTGTGTGTGCTTGGTACTTGGGCTCTGGAATGGATCAGCTCGGCTGATCTTTGATCATATCCTCTCCATTACATTGTTTTTGCTAACCTGCCAAGTGGCAATGCCACTTGGCATAATGCTATGTTTGTTTTGTGTGTGTGCAGGGATCAAGAAAATGATCAAGAGAAGCTCAAGATCATCTTGAACAAGAATTTCATGAAGATTAACTTGTGTAGTTTAGAACATTTCATTTGTTTGTAATTTTCCTTTTTCTTTTTTCCATTTCTTCAATTTTTGTAATGTGTTGTAATTTCCATAATTCAATCTGGATATTGTAATTGACAATGTATCTTGTTTGTGAATCAATAAAGCTCAAGTTTTCCTTAATAAGCTTTATATTTGTGTTATGTTATTTTCTATACTTATTACTTATCTATTTATTTAATAATTGATCTCAATTTGAATTATGACATGATCAGTTGATGTTTGAATTTTGAAATTCACACATACTTAATTGAATTCAATCATGCAACTTAAATTGAGATGCACTATTCCCCTCTCTTCTCGAAAACCCTAATTGAGTAAAGTTAGGTCCAAGTCTATCGCACTCTCGAAACCCTAATCCTGTAAGGTGTCGAGAGAGAAACTTGTCCCCCTTCGATGCAGTTTTCTTTTAAAAGCGCGAAATTTCCCCAGGTTTTACGATGCAATGCACATCCCTTTCTAAATTCTACCCCTCGATCGTCTCTAAACCTGGGACATTACAGTTTAGTCCCACATTGCTAGTTGGGAGAGAGTTGGAGTGGTATATAAGGGCTGCTGTTCTAGTCATTCCAAGTGAGTGAGAATATAAGGAGCCCTCGCGCACTCCTCCTCCTTCGCCCGCCCCACCTCGGCTCGGCACGACACGTCACGTCACGCACGTCGCGTTTCGTGACTCGAGTTCGAGACACACTCAAGGAAGCCTAAATTTTTGCTTGGTGCACCAACTGAGTTGGCTACGTGTCGACCTGCATGTGCATGCTCGCCCCGTGTCCCTGGCTTCCTACGCGTGTCAACGCGGTTGGGGCGGCTCTCCTCCCAGGCTATACAAGGAGACCGATCAGATCTGGAAAACAGTGCTCTTAGATCTCTCTCGCGAAGTTCCTTTTGTTGCGCTACTCTCTAGTCTTTCCCATCCCGGCGACTGCGTGCACAGCCATTCGGGAGAGCAGGCCTCCGAAACTCCGTCTGTTGAGATCCTGCACCAGGAGACGGGCGATAAGGTTTTCGGGGAGCGTCTCGGCGCGACTGCTCGCTGCTGTTCGTGCTCTTCTTCGACGATTCGGCTGCTTTATCGACAGATCCGACTACACCATGGGCGACATCAACAATACCCATGGTGGTCGTGCTGCTGCTGCTAGTGCGACCTTCCCGGTCGCGATGTACGTGCTTTTCCTCTCCTACCTTGCGCTGCTACTTGTTCCATGTTCAGATCTGATGCATGTGCTTAGTCTGATGTGTATGGTTAAGTATGCTTGTGCATCTGTAATGATGTTTTCAATAATTAAACTCACACGAAAATTGCCTAACAATTCAACAGTATGCACTCTTGTAAATCAATTAGTAGTCAGGAAAAAAGGACAAGGCTCGATCCGTTTGGTTAGGAAGCGTTTTGCGTGTGAGTACGTGGTGTGCATCACCGTCTGATCAAGTCGAGCTAGCAGCTAGCTTGTACGTGCGTTAGAGCATCTCCAGGCGCGTCCCCCAAAGTGTCCCCCGAACCGCGCCGGATTAAGCGTTTGGGGGACGTGTTTCGTTCGTGTCGCGTTTAGGGGACGTCGCTCCCTAGTCGCGTCCCCCAAACAAAATTTCGCAAATTTTAAACTTAAGCGAGATTCATCCAAACTTGCCATATGTTACATAGATTCGAACGAAATTTGACTAAATTTAAACTAAATCTAATCTAGAACCACTTGCGGCGGCCGGAGGTGTCGTAATTCTGCTGGAAGTTGTACATCTCGTCGGTGACGACCTCCTGCTTGGCGCGCTCATCCACGGGCTTGTCCACGGGCTCGTCCTTCACCAAGCCGCTTGGTCCTGCCTCGCCGTCGTCGGTGAGGTCCACCAGCGGCTTGCCGGAGTCGCGGATGGACAAGGCGATCGCCGCGTCGAGGTCGCCCCTCTAGGCGTCCTTGTCGTTCATGGACGCCAAGAACGCTGCCCGCAGACCTGGGCAGTCCTCGGGGTCGTCGCTGCTGGCGATGAGCCGATGCTGCCGCTCGTACTCCGCCAGCAGCGCCGTCTGCGACGCTTCCTCTGGCTCCTCCTTCACCTCCGGCTTCGGGATGAGGAGGGCGCCGCCGCGCCTCCCTTGCTGCCGCCGGCTGCCGCTGCCACCACGCCTCGTGTTGACGGGCGTCGCCGGCTCCTCCTTCACCTCCCGTTTGGGGGCGGTGTACGGCGCCGACCGGTAAGACGAGGACGACGTCGATCGCTCCGGTCCTAAGGAAGAAGAGTGCGAGGAGGACGAGTACGTCGTCCTCCTCGGCTGCCATTGAGGAGACGGCGGCGGTGACGACGACATCTCCAGCCTTGGAGCGCCGTTGCGGATGCCGCGGATGACGTTCTCGAGGGTGCGCCCCGGAACGCCCCAGAACAGGGCGCGGCCTTCCTTGTTCCAGCTATTGGGGCCGCCGACGAGCCCGTCGGTGCTGTGCATCTCGACATCGTACTTCGCCTGGAAGTACGACGTCCACCAGGCGTCGTTGTTGTTGGCCGTCCACGTCGGATCCAACCGCTCCTCGGCGGTGTGTTGAGCCCGACTGGCCTTGATGGCGTCCCTCCATTGGTCCGTGCGCGGCTTCGGCGGTGGCAGAACGCCAATGCCATTCACGGCCATCTTCCAGCCGCCGCTGCTTGGCAGCCGCATGTCCGGCGGGACGGGATAGCGGGCGTTGTACAGCGCCCACGCCTCCGCCACGGTGAGGCTGCCGCGGCCGAAGCCGTTCGCCCCGGCGATCTTGCGGGAGGACGAGCTCGACATTTTTGGAGCGGCGAGGAGAAGATCTGGGAGGGGGGAGGCGGCGGCGACGAGATGGTTTGCGAGCGGTGAGAACTGTAGGGCGTCTTTAAACAGCGGCGGCAGCGGGTGGTTGCACGCAATAACGCCGGCGCGGACGGCCACGCGGCCATGCACGACGAGACGCGTCCCTGCGTCGCCTGGGAAAACAGGGACGACATTAACGTCGCTTGACCAAAGGTAGGTGACGGGGTTTTAGGCTTCCGAGCCGCTGACGCATCGGGCCCGCGTCGGTTCGCCTCGCTTTTCGTTGTGTCCGACGTGCCCGGAGCGTCCCCTGTGGGACGGGGACGGGCTCGGGGCGCCGGACACCGTATGGGGGCGTGCCGGACAAAAATAGGCTTTGGGAGATGCGACTGGAACGGTTTTTTGGTTCGGCGCGCTCCAAATCCTTTTGGGGGACGCTTTGGGGGGACACGGCTGGAGATGCTCTTATGTCCGCAAGCTAAACATATCAGCGAGTCGTATCTGCCGGGGAAGGAGCTAGCTTATTTTGCTAGTCAGCCGCTTCTATACATGCGTGAACAACTCCAGCGAGATGACAGGCTGTACTGAAGCTATACCTATACGTTCATGCAACAACGTACATTGCGCCGCCGAATGACTAGCCATGGACAACGGCGATTACCAACGGAGCGCAACAGAATATCCTCAAGTCGTGTCTCAAAACACGATACTTCAAACAGAGAAACGACCTCAAGGATGTCCTCAGCATGCTAATCCAACTCCAAATCTAGGCTTTCGCCTAGAGACAACTCCCAAAATCACGAGAGAGCTAGGGACACTGCTCGGCGACGCCTCTAAGAAGGAACACGACAACCCATGAGAGCCGTCGCCGCCGGCCCGACGAAGGTCACGCGGAACTTTCATCTATAGTGTCACCATCACCTAGCCTCATAGTATTGGGACAACACTGTCCATGTGGCCTCACACCGACGCCACCACCGCAGCTCCTTGTCATCGTAGTCGTGAAGTCGTGGTCTCCAACAACTCGAACAAACTCTCCACCTTCGTCTTCCACCTACTGCACGACCAATAAACCACATCCTAGCCCATCACCCACCTTCTGCGCAGTCCAAGGCACCACAAACCGTCGCTATCGCGCTGGCATCACTCCACGGTCATGGAGCCGAGTCCTAGATCGGGCCCGCAACGTCACCTCTAGAGCCACCCATGCCGGCAGCCTCCATGCCACATCTAGGAGCCCGGCCCCGGAAGGCCCATCGTGGCGCCATCATCTCTTCCTCCATGGCCCAGGTGAGCCCGCGCCGCCGCCCAGATCTCATGCCGCCACCTCTAGACCCCGCGCCGCATGAAGACCCGTCGCAGCTCCGCAGCTCCTTTCGGCCGAGCTTCGCCGCTCCTGCCACTCTCACCCACCGTGTGCCACCGCTCTTCCTCCGCTTCCATGCGCCGCCCTTGTTGACACCTCTCCCGCGCGCGTAGGAGGCCTGTCGAGGTATGCCCTCCTCGCATGCCGCCTTTGACGGCCAGGCGCGGCAACCACCGCCGGCGTCCATGTTTGCACTACTAGAGAAAGGCCTAGCCGTAGAATGCTACCAGTGGCACACCATTTTATTGGTGCGCCACTGCTACATAGCCGTGGTGCACCAAAAAGTGGTGTTCCACTGCTAGGCAAGTTAGCAGTGGCACACCTGGTGAGCAGTGCGCCACCACTATGTTTGACCAACGTTTGACCCACCAATATACACAGCAACGGCGCACCATGTAGAGGTGCGCAACGCACCTCTATTTGGTGCACCATTGCTATGTATATCAAAAAATAAAATCCTTCCCGATGGCAATGTATATTATGTCATCTAGTTTTAATAATAATTAAAAAACATGAATTTCATTTTTTTTTGCAAAATACCGTCATGTTTCGGTAAAACGGGATTTCTGGTTGCATACGACATCCGATGAAAATCTTTTTTATATGAAAATGTATCTACGCGAAATTTCCTATCTGATTTAAAACTCTCCGGGCGTTAGACAATTTTTAGATTCTCAAGAAATAAAAGAAAACAAGTTTTTTTTCAGGTTTTAGATTTTGGGCAGAAATTTGAAAAAAAAAGAAAAAAATAGTAGTGGCGCACCATGCCTTGGTGCGCCACTGCTAAGCTTGCCGCCTCACAAAATTGAATTGGCTGACCACTTACCCCCTCCTACTCCATCCTTTCTCCTCCCTCGTCCCTCCTCCTCTACACATTCTATTCTCCTCATCTTCTCCTCCTCCTCCTCCTCCTCCTCCTCCTCCTCCTCTCCTCTCCTCTTCTTTCCTCCTTTCCTTCTACTCCTCCATCCAGTCCGGCGACCTCCTCCTCTTCGGTGAACTCCGACGAACCTCCTCTCCAGCGAAATCCGGCGAACCTCCTCTCCGACGACCCTCCGGCCTCCCTCCTACTCTCTGGCAACCTTCGACAACCCTCCAGCCTTCTTCCTCTCCGTGAATCCTCCTCTCCTCCATCGTCACGTCTCTTCCCTCTCTCATCCGTCCTCACCGGTGGCTAGGATATGAAAAATGAGAATGAACACGGGAAAAATAATTTGGGCAACAAAAACGAGAAAAAATAACGAGTAAAAAAGTTCGAAAAAAATGTGCATCCAGAAATTTCAAAATTTAACAGTGGCGCACCACAGAGTTAATAGTGGCGCAGTACTTGGTGAGCCACTGCTAAGCTAGATAGCAATGGCGCACCACTGGTGCACCACTGCTAACAGTTAGCAGTGGTGTGCGCCACTGGTAACCAATATAGGTGTAATATCCCAGGTAATGGGGTTACAAAAATAGAGGAAACAGATGTGTGCATTGCATTCATGCATAGAAAATATGGGGAATTTTCGCGCTTTAAAGTAAAACAGTCACAGTAACTGAAGTTTCACTTGACCTTGGTGGAATTGAAGTAGCTCATCAAGTCAAGCGCTATAAACCTCAATGTGACTTTGATAAAACCTTGTTTTGGGTAGAGATGATTTGATCTAAGGGGTTAGATCAAATGAGATTAAAATCAACAGAACAACACTTTACTCAATGATCAATTGCTTGATCTTATAAAAGATTATAATATGATATTCCTTGCCATAGCATATGAACATCTATTCAATTACAAACCAAGTAACAATAAAATGGAGAAACCATTCTTGACTATCTTCTCCATGTCTTAAAACTAATCCATGATCCTACCATGAAACCTCATGGTATTCATTTCACTTCAACATTGAAATTATAACAAGGAGATCCACTCAAGAAGTATATATTCTTCTACATTCCAAATTATTATACATCAAACCTAAAGAAGTGAGAGTTCTATGTTACTTATTTGAGGATCAATGATAAACCTTGAACTGAACCTTGGATATACATCCATGTATTCAAATCATCACCTTTAAAGAGAAACCCTAGGATATTATTCCAGACCACCCCTAGAGAGAGAAACCCTTTATGTTAAACATAAATATTGATGATCACATCAATCTCTATGGAGCCTAACCTTAGGTTAGTATTAAAGACCTTCCCAAAATGAGAGAGACCATTCATACCAATCCAAGCTTTACCTATTTAAGAATAAAGGACAACCTTTGAACTAAAGTATTAGATGGTAAACCCTTTAATCTTGGAGTGGTGAGATAACCAAATACCAAATGGAATAAGACTATATCCAGGAATTAGTGAAATAAGGATAGGACTAATTCAACTAAGTTAGACAATTGAATCTTTAGCTTACCTACCTAAATAAGTATTAGGAGTACACCATAAACTCTAGAATAATCCATTCCTATATATATAAGAGAGCTCAAGTTATGGTGTTACACTCAAGTTAATGAGGCAACACTTGGACTTGGGGAAGAGAACTATCTATATAATCAGATGATTACATCATCACTGATTAAATAGAACCCTAACCAAACATCTCAGGCATTCTCCTGGGATATAAACTAATGAGGCAACCATAGTAGTCCCATCCAAGAACCTAAATTAGAAGTACTATACCCTAGTTGACCAAGACAGTGCTTGATCATAGAAGTAAGAACCTCATTTAATGAGAGATACCTTAGGAAGCCAAACCTTGATCAATATAAATTGAGTAATGATCATAAACCCTAAGAACTTGAGGTAAAGATATTAAGAATAAGTTGATCATGCCTAATCCATGATCATGCTCTTGAGGTATGTGAGGATAAGTTAGAACCCTATTAGGATAAGTAGATATCACTCACCACCTGAAATCATAGGGAGGTAACTGGTAAGCAACCCTAGGCTTATATCCCAACTTTAACTTGTGAATCACTTGGTGATCATAAGTAGTATCCTACCATATCTATATTCCATAGATTAAAGAACCTAAACAAATCTTAGAGTAAATTCTGTACTTTGTATGGTAATAAACCATTCAGCCATATAACCAAAGTTAACTATAAAAAGAACCATAACCACTTTAGTTACTGTAATAATAAATTGAGGATAGTAATAAAAGTCAATTGGTGGAAGATAAAACCAATTCCCAAGTCCTCATTCACTAAAGAAGCACTTAAACAATTAAGCAAGTAATCATCTTATCATGGTTAGGGGAGACTAAACCCTACCAAATACAATATGGTGCCATCTAATTCCTACAACCTAGAAATATGACTCAACCCTAGTTTGTGTATCATTTGGGGGATCACAACTAAAACCTAAGCCATATTTGAGATTCAAACCATGTGACATTAGGAGAATATAGTTAGAACCCTAATTGTTCATTAATTAAACCCTATGCTTCAATTATTAAACATAAGAAACACCTAATGCTAAATCCCATAATTAAAACCATAGGTAGTGATCAATCACTTATCTTTACAACAAGGACCAAACCATGAGGAGAGTAATATCTACTCTAAGTATTTTAGGGTGTTATTAAAATAGAGTACTAGTGTTAACCTTGAAATATGGTTATAATCAAACCTAAAAGACCTTAACAAATAAGCATTCACATAGAATCATATGCAAGTGATCAAGTTCTCAAATATGATATCAAACCCTACTAACAATATATAACACACTTATAGTAGAAATAGTTAACTCTATTAATATCAAACAGATATAATTAACAAGAAAACCAAAATGAGAGTATCAATTCATGTCTATTTGATATTTTGAAGAAAAATCATAAGTGAGCAATAGCATCTCATATAAAATGCTTGTTCTAATAGAAGCATAACATAATAGTTAGGATATTAAATCTTGATAAAAATTAACACATTTAGAAACCTGCAAAAAGAACAGAATGCAGATATGAAATTCAAATAGTAAATATAAATAGAATTATAAAACAGAAAAGAAAAGAGAAAAAAATAGAAGAGGTGGCTTACCTGCCTCACCTGGACCTTGACAGCCCGAACGAGCCCAACATCACAGCCTACAGAGCAGCCCAACAGCAGCCCAGTCCACCGTCAAAACCCAACCCACGTAACCGTTCGAAATAAAAACAGAAGCCAACCAGCTTCGTCTTCCTCTCCATGGTCGACATGCCGGCGTGGAAGCCTCGCCACCTCCTCATCGAGGATATGGATGCCCCGGACTCCAACGATCAGCCAGAAGTGCATACAAGCCTCGCTGCGTCCGTGCCTATCTCAAACACGCCAAGATACGTGCCGAGACACACTCGCCGACCACCGCATCCCGGCCGTCTCCGAGGTCGTGCCGTCGCCTCAGAGCACGCCGCGGGCTATAAAACCACCTGGAGGAGCGCCGTAGAGTGCTTGATCTTCGACACCTCACCACAATCTCTCTCAGACCCTCAATCCCTCTCAATTTTCTCCACACACCGGGGTCGCTGTCAGAGACTTCTCCAGCTAGCCGTCGTTAGAGGCCTCCCCGGCGACCATGAGATGGACGAGGAGAAGCGCCGTGTCACGGCAAGCATCCTGGTTGCAGGAATCGAGAAGAGAGGATCCCAGAAGCCGCCAATCCTCCATTCCCTTTCGTCGGTATTCCACCGAAAGTTGGAAATCATCGTCAACCTCGTCCCCGATTGACTCCGGCGACCCTCTAGGAAGGATCAGAGTGAGTTTCCGCGTCTCTAGCACCTCCTATTGCATCTTAGGGCCGCTTGTAGCTCGGATTCGTGGTATTGCCGGAGTGCGCCGCCGCAGTAGGGTTCACCGGAGCTACCTCCGGTGACCAATAGGTGGCGGAGACACCACCATCGTACTCGCCCTGGAGAGAGGATTCCAACGCACCCACTTGCGCATCCTATAGACCCCAGAATCGCTGTCGCCGTCGTGTGCAACTCACCGGCAGTGGTTGACCGGCGAGACCGACGTGGCCAGTGGGTCCCCCACGAGGCCTTTGACCAGTCTTTGCCCATGTGGCATCTGACCTAGCCTTGTCCCCACATGTCTGTGACTTGGGGTAAACCCGAACCGGTACAAATTGTGTTTCTATTTAAATTCCAATTCCAGAAAAATGTTGTAACTTTGCAAAAATATAGAATATTCATAAAAGCTCAGAAAAATAAATATAAGATATCAAAATTCTTATAAAAGTAAACTCTATCCAATAAAAATATAAAATGAAATTTTTATTTTTAATAAAAATTCAATTATTTAATACTTGTTATTTAAGCATTTTCTTATAATTCTAAATTCAATTAAAATTCAATAATTAAGAAAAATTCCTAAAATACATAAAAACCAATAAATCAATAAATCAAACATTAAAACTAATTTTCTTTAATTGTAACTTATTAAATCCCTATTATTGGAATTAAAACCCTGATTAATAATTACCTCGATTATTAGTTCTTTAAAAATAATACAATACCAAATCCTATATTATTTTTATTTCAAAGTTGTTAATAACTTCAAATTGATAATGAAGTTATTAACCTCAATACCATATAATAATTAGGAAACCCTAGTTCCTTTATACATAAAGTAGTAGTTTCATCATTTTATGTGGAACCCAAAAAACCCTAATTCCTTCAGAAACCAAGGTCCACTATTTCATGTGAACTTTAATTTATTTCTAACCTAAACCCTAGGTTAGAACATGCGATCAGGGAACCTTCTTTCAAATAATAGAACCATAGTAGCAAATAAATACTTGTCTTGGCCACATAAAATGTAGAAGACCTATCACTAATATATGGGTATCCCATGTGTTCATCCTCATTAGACCTAAATAATCAAGTAGGGTCAACCAAGTGTAAACCCTAGATCCTCTTACCAAAGCCATCATCCTTATTTATCCCTATTTAGAATCACACCATTGTGATGAACCCTAATAGCAACCATACCTACTATTTTACATTACATTCCATACTCCACTAAACCCTACTAGTGTGAGATATTTATGAACCATCCTATTAGGAACCAAACATTCTTTACTTAGAAAACTCAAAGGTAAACCTTAGGCAACCACAACCTTAATTGTAATACTTCTTATTATTTAAGAAGTATGTTCTTCAAAAGTTATTCTTTTGAAGTAAATAGGAAGTAGTCATCAACCTTGCCTAACAGGACCTATCAACCCTAGCTATCTATTACCACTAAGATACTTATGCTTCACTAAAACCATACAAGCCCTAGTTATTAATGAATCCAACTTTGTTGAGATCCATCTAACCTTACTCCAGAAATCAATCAGAATTATAGTAAACCATAGAACTCCACAACCCTAATTATCATACTTGTTCTTTATTAAAGAACATGTTCTTCAAAAGTTATTCTTTTAAAGTATATGATAATTAATCATTAACCATGTCATATAATGCTAAAACCAACCACTATTCATTACATATTAGGATTATACCAATTGTTATTGTTGTGTGCTAATAATATCATTGTTATGGTATATTGCATCACCTGTTTATGATACCAAGCAACCAATCCTTAATAAGAACCTTGTTTGTGAATCACTCTAAAAGTGCAACACACCCTGAACCAATTATTACAACTCACTGATCCTAAATCATCAGGGGTAGGTCACGCTTAGAGCGATTGCATCTCATACTTATGCATAATTGCATCTTTGCCAATCTTTTGGAACATCGTCCTTACCGGACAATGATGCTATTTCAGAATTTGGAGTTATTACGTATCGAAGACCTTGCCTGCATAATCTTGCAGTCAAGAAAGGCAAGTTCATCGCTTGCTCATGTAATTTGAGTATTTTTATCAAATTACTTGCAAAGTACTATGTTTATCACTATTGCATAAAAACCAAAACCACTATTTTCATAACTATGAATATGACTATGTGGTGGGCAATGGAACCATGGATTGTGTTGATATGGTGGAGGTTCCATTGCAAGGGTTTATATCCATCTAGGATTAAACAACAAATGTCGTCCAGTGATTCTTGTGCCACAATACCTGTGTTAACCATAAGATCCGGAGTGGGACGGAGTAGTCAAAAGTGTTTCCACCTCTCGTTCATCAACGGATGCTCATTACTGGGTGCACATGATCTTGCGAGACATGATGCAGGGGTGGGAACCCGTAGAAGTCCCAACGGTAATGAGGTCTATGATGGGTTGCAACTGCCGGCGTAGGAATGTATGGTAGAGCCCTGCATTGACGTCGTGGTCGGGGTCCACCCTGAAATATATGGGAATAATGGGACCGGCATGGACCCAGGGTCGGAGTTTGCAGCAAAGGGTGGGTGTTCGAGGTAGCGGAGGAACATGATTGGCTAGACCTTATACCGGGCCTCACACCATAGGAAGTGTGGACGGGTTGCGCGCCCGGTTGGCACCAAGGTTAAGATCTCTTATGGGTAAAGCAACACACCTCTGCAGAGTGTAATGAACCGTGACCTGTCACTCCCTGTTCCGGGATATGGAACTGCGAACGCGTCCGGAAAGGAGCTCCATGAAGTTCTAGTAAACCGGTGAAGGCTGACGGACATAGTTCTTCTGAATAAAAGCAACCTTTTGAAGAAATGGTTATAAAAACCTGCATTGGTATTAGACTTTCTGGTCTAATGCCGTAGCTAGTGCATTAAACACCTCTTTCCTATAATGAACTTGTTGAGTACGCTCGTACTCATCCCACTCTTAAATCCCCTGCTTAGATATGGAGGCATCGAAGGATGATCTACAGTGCAACTCGAAGGCCGAGGAGTCAACAACTACTTCAAGAGACAGGACCCTGTCAGAGGAGTCAGATACCACATCCAACAAGGAGAAAACCTAGTATAGCCATAGAAGGGAACTAGCTTCCTGAACCTAGCTCCTACTTAGCTAGAATCTATTCTTAGCCTCTATAGCTAGTTAAATACTCTACAAATGGAGTTCGTGATAAGACTAGACTACGAGTCGTTCTTCTGGAGTTTATTTGCAGCTTTACCTCATTGTAAAGTAGGAGGCTATGATGATCTTATGTAACGGAGTCAATGTTGTAATTCTATAGACATGCCTTGGACCCGCATATGTTTCTGTTGTACCACTCTGAGCGATATAATACTAGTGGAACGGTGTTTCATTGGTGTTATATCAGACTTGCATACTACACCATGCAGTGGTATGCCGGGTCACCACAGTTGGTATCAGAGCAAATGCTTTGACCTAGGATTAAAACCCTTTAAATGAGACCTACATGATTGGTAGTGTCTATAGGAAGTTGTCTTAGTTAAACCAAATATTCTTATGACTTGAGATGGATATTCACTTGAGAATAATCCTGACACACTTGAGTCAACATTTCTTACCTATCTTGCCTAAGTAAAGTTAGTTAGTTAATCCCAAATATATAGCACCCCATTAAGTTCCTAAACAATAGATGAGTAGATCACAGTTGGTATACAATACATGGTAGTCCAAAGAGAGGATACAACCATAAGGAAGCTATCCTATTGGAAGATGTGTACCAACATATGTTATGATTAAGTAAGAGTTATCCCGAACTGTAATAGGAGTTATATCAAGTGATGAAGATAATTAAGATATCCTAATAGAAGATGTAGACCCAGATAAGTAATGAGTAAGTAAAAAAATTATCTAGACATGTTAAACAATTGATAGTAAGTGATAACTATGAGTCATATGAGGTAGTATAGACCATGATGAGTCAATCATGGGAGGTAAGTAAGAGAGATAGAAATAAAACATGTCTACTTACAAAGTAGAGATAGAAATCATATATGATTCACTTGAGAATCGTTATGTGATGGACTAGAATATCATAAATACTTAGGAGGAGTTTGATAAGAAGTTAGACGCGAAACAATAGAGTAAGATTTGTGTTCCAAAACCATGGGAACTGGGTCAAGTACATCAGAACCCTAGTTATATGGTAAGAACATATGGAAGAATATGAGCTTTATTTCCATAGTTATGTGTTTAGAGTAGCAATGTTAAAACCTAGACATATCATGTGAGATAGTCCTCAATAAAATAAAAGTTAAGTAGTACTTCCAAAGAAAATTAGGTTAACCTTAACCATCCCACTTTGTGTCAAGTTTATCTCATTGCAATTGTGCAATTAAGGTAAATGTTGAGACAAATAGTAGAATCACATATACTCGTGCAAAGTATCACGATATAAACCTATCTTATGTGGTGTTATATACTACACATCTCAGCCTGATGTTTTGAGATGTCTTACTCAACTAGTATATTCAGGCTTATGATGGTATGTATTATAAACAGAAAGCTGAATCTTCTTGGATTTTATTGGATTTTCATTGTTTGACTAGATCCATACATGAAGTTTGACTTTGATATGCAAATGCATGTTGCAATATCAAGTTCCTACTTGATGTTAAAGATCTAGAGGGTAATGGTATTCGTGTGAGGAAGTGACGAATTCTAAAGATTCTGAAGACAAGATGAAGGTTCATCAGAAGAAAGGAGTAAAGTTGTGGGAAGCAACCATAAAACTCTGAAGGAAGTATAAACCAAAAATCATGCTTAGCTTCAACAGAGGAGTATTTTAGAACGGAAGAAGCATGAAGGTGAGAAATATGATGATTTTGGTGAAGTAGAAGTAGAACCATAGTCATTATGGAAGAGGGAATGCATGGGAAATCACTTAGGATACTATATTCATAGTGTCAGCTAGTGGTTTTCTTGCAACAATAAACCCTCAAAGAAAGGAAGCTGACCTATGACACCATAGAAGATATAAGAAGACCATAGATGGTAACAGAAGACCACAGTTGGTATAGGATCAATACTGCAAGATAAAGTAGAAGATGTCTCGTCCAGTTGATCAGAACCTATAATAGAATCCATTTTTAGATAACAAATAGCCACAATTGGTATCAAGTAGTCCACCAATCGATTATTTGTACCAAGAAGTTGTGAACAAATAAAATTTTGTTAGCCAAATAACAATGACCTATAATCATTTAGTCGAAGGATTCACATTGGATGTCCACAATTGGGTGGATACACCACAGATATTCTTCGCAAGACATTCGAAGAGTACAAACCATAAACTAGACCCAGACCAATATTCTAACCATAAGTCCAATAGTTGGAAGAATAGGGGTTGAAGACCATAAGAAAACTCTATGGGGTAGAGTAAAGATTGAGTTGGATGTACAATAACTCAACACTTTAAGCTAGAAAGAAGCAGATGGTCTGAACTGAGAGGAAGTTCGATCTTATTTTCATAAGATTGTTGAACACTACTTTCAGATGGATGTCAGACCAGAAGCCGAGGTTTATACCTTGAGGAAGTAAGAAGTGGACTATAACTTGAGAAAGTGAGTAGTATTTACTCAGAAGTACTAAAGCTCAAGTAAGTCAAGCATAAAGAAGTTGGACGAAGAAAATACCATAGACCAAATACAGCTTAATAAGGCCAAAGACCGAAGGAGATTGATCATACCAAAACTAAAGCTTAAGTAAATGATTCCTTTCATGGAACCTAAAGAATCCAAAATAGTTATAAGTATCAATTATAAACCATGATTGAATGGACTAAATGAGTCTAATCCAATCTTAGGGAAATAAACCATCACGAACAATTCCATGGTAAGTACCTTACCAAGTACCATTATTGCACTTTTGGTAGTAAGGGAAAACAAAGACCTATTTATCAATTAGGAGTTTATGTTATCAAATTAGTCCTCAGTTAAGACAAGCAGCACCAGAAGAAGTCCCATCATTGATTCTTCAATGAGAAAGGAAACAAGCTTATAGACACTACAAGAAAAGTTGCCATGGCCGACGAAGTTGAAGTCGCGCCGTGGTTGCTGGTGTACCATGGCCGACGATTTTGGGTCTGTCCGTTGTGCATGTCAAAACGTTTTTTTCTCGTTTTTGAGGCCACCTAGCCCGACGAAACCGGCCAAAACGTTGCGTATGGTGGCCCGGGACGTGGTGCATCTCGAATTCTCGGGTTCACCGGCCGAGTCAACGCAAATCCGCACCGCCGAGGGATGTAGGGCCCAGATGGCAGCCTCTCTAGCATTGTTTTTTTTTCTCGATCGCGCCATCTCGTTCAACGCTCTCCGATCGAGCCGTTTACGATGCAGGATCATGGGTCCCGCATGTCATCCTCTATGAACCAAAATTCTTTCTATTCTTGGATTTTTTTGACCCCGATTTACGGCTACTTCCTTTTTCTTTTGATCCCTTGCCGCCTTGGAAACGTTGACACCGCTGCTGCTAATTGGGACCCGCATGTCATCCTCTATGAGCAATCAACTTTCTTTTCTTGGAGTTTTTTTTGGCACCTCAAATTTGGTCACTTGCCTTTTTCTTTCGATCCCCTGCCGCCTCTCAAACGGTGATACCGCTGCTGCTAAATGGGACCCGCATGTCATCCTCTATGTACTATAAAACTTTCTTTTCTTGGATTTTTTTTGGCACCTCATATTTGGTCACTTGCCTTTTTCTTTCGATCCCCTGCCGCCTCTCAAACGGTGATACCGCTGCTGCTAAATGGGACCCACATGTCATCCTCTATGTACTATAAAACTTTCTTTTCTTGGATTTTTTTGGCACCTCATATTTGGTCACTTACTTTTTCTTTCGATCCCCAGCCGCCTTTGAAACGTTGACTAAGCTACTGGCTCATGGGTCCCGCATGTCATCCTCTACGACAATAAAAGTTTTCTTTCTTGGAGTTATTTTTGACCCCTAATTTCTGGCTATTTGCCTTTTTCTTTTGATCTCCTGCCCCCTCTGCAACGATGAGGAAGCTGTTGGCAGGTCGGTCCCACATGTAATCCTCAATGAACAATAAAAGTTTCCTTTGATGGATTTATTTTGAACCCCTAATCAATTTCTGGATATTTCCTTTTTTTCTTTTGATCCCCTGCCGCCTTGAAATCGCTGAGGATGCTGCTGCCTCATGGGTCCCGCATGTCATCCTCTCAGAACGGTAAATGTTTTCTTTTCTTGGATTTTGTTGACCAAACGATTTTTGGCTTATTTTTTCTTTCGATCTCCTGCAGCCTTTAAAACGTTGAGGACGCTGCTGGTAGGGGTGGGCATAAAAAACCGAAACCGAACACCGAAACCGAATTAACCGGAACCGAAACCGAATACACCGAAACCGAATTAACCGGGACTAATTTCGGTGCATAAATATGATAAACCGATTTTTATAATTTAAATTCGGTTTTGACATCCGATTGACCGAAATAACCGTATAAACCGAGATATAGGTGACACAGACAAAAACCTGAATGACACGAGAGCTCCAGACCTCTCAATCTCGCATGTCGTTCGTTTGTAGGAAGCCCAACACGCAAAAGCCCAACAGTTCACAAAGCCTACAATTGCACGTACTATGCAGCAGTCCAGCTCCAGCCCCACGCACGTAAAAGCTCACATCTCCCTCTGATTCCATCCCTAATTAATCTCCTGAATATCCGACGTAATTCCATACTCTCCCTATTCTCATCTGCAGACTAGAGGTACAGCCGCCAGATCGCATCTTGGTACCGTAGTTGGCCGGCGTGCAACGTCATCTCTGTCGACTCCGGCCGGCCGACGCAGTGAGTCGAATACATCGAGGTAATTCTCTGTAGCCAGTAGCCAGCGGATGTGCTGCTCTTTTCATTCGCTTGGTCTCTCTATGTTGTTCGGCACGGCTGCATAGGTATATGTCCGGGGAGCAGCCGGCGATGTGTCCATCGGCACTGGCGATCGGGTGTTTAAGTAGATGATTACGAAGTGGTAACCATTTCTATTTTGAATACATATTTCTTTAGATGTCAAGTGAAGAGATGGAGATGGGAAACGGGAGTGAGTCCGACCATGACATTCACGTCCAGAACCAGGAGAATGAGGTTCCTGAGGTAGAATTTATAAACTAGTTTTCAAATACTAAATAGTATTGTTGTGCCCTCTGTATATGACCATTAGTCAAACAAGTGTGCCTTACCTTTATCGTACAGGACAATGACGATGGGAAGGAGATTGTGCTGGTCGATGATGAGGCAACGGAGGGGTTACAGAAGGAAGAGGAAGCGGCTGCTGCTAACAAGGATAAGGAGGATGGTGATGCTCAGACAGGAAGAAAAGAGATGGCAGCTAGATCGGATATGTGGAATCACTTCACCAAAATCTTTCTGGAAGGTATTCTGAGGAAGGGCAAGTGTAAGTATTGCAAGCGTGAAATCAAAGCACACTCAGTTAAAAATGGTACCACTGCCCTCAGGAACCATTTTAACATTTGCAAAAGAAATCCTCACATACATCTTAAAGATCCAAAGCAAGGTGTTTTGCAAGTAACTGATTTTGTAGGCTGCTGGAAATTTGATCCTGATAAACTTAGGGCTGCATTTGCTCAAATGATCATAGAAGATGAGCTCCCATTTGCATTTGGTGAAAAGTCAGGCTTTAGAAAGTTTATGGTTGTAGCTTGCCCAAGGTTCAAACCACCATCTAGAAGGACTTGTACTAGGGACGCAGTTGGCACTTATTATGAGGAGAAAGCCAAGCTGAAATTGTTTTTCCAAGAGCAATGTGAAAGAGTTTGCATCACAACTGATTGCTGGACTTGGCAACAGCAAGATAGTTACATGACTGTCACTTCACATTTTATTGATAAAGAATGGAAATTACATAAGAAGATCATTGGTTTTTTCAAGGTAAAGGGTCATAGAGGAGAGGACATTGGGAAACACTTGCTTACATGTTTGATGGAGTGGGGATTAGATAAAGTCATGACAATAACAGTTGATAATGCTAGTTCAAATGATGGTGGTATTGGTTATGTAAAGAGGCATATGAAAACTTTAATAGCAGGAGGCAAATATCTTCACATGAGATGTGCTGCCCACATTGTCAATTTGATTGTTAGCGATGGTTTGAAAGAGGTTGATCTTTCGATGAAGCGTGTACGTGCTGCTGTGAGATACATCAAGAATGGAACAACAAGGTGATTTATTATTTCATTCTTGCATTCTTAGGAGTTGTTAATTATTATGAATAAATAGTTTACTTACTGGATGCTTGCATTTGTGTATCAGGTTGGATAAATTCAAGGAATGTGCTGATCTAGAGAAAGTGGACACCAAAGCATTTTTGAACCTTGATGTATGCACCAGGTGGAACTCCACACATGACATGTTGAAGGCTGCAATCATCTACGAAAAGGTGTTTGCAAGGTATGCAGAAGAAGATCCCTATTATACTATTGATCTAACATGTGAGAAAAGTAGCGGCGTCAAAGGTCCAGGTGTTCCCGATGAGCAAGATTGGGATAATTCTAAGAAGATGGCCGAATTCCTTAGACATTTTTCTGATCTCACTGTACGTGTTTCGGCATCACTTAATGTAACTGCTAACACATTCTTTCATGAGATTGGAGAAGTCAACCTCTTGGTGCGCAGCTGGCTTGAGAGTGAGGATTCTCTCCAAAGAGATATGGGGAAGAGAATGAAGGAAAAATATGACAAGTATTGGGGGAAGTGGCATGAGAATGACCCGGAGAAGGAGAAAGGGAAGGGAAAAGACAAGACAAAAGAGAAGGAAAACATCAACCTGATGATCTTTATTGCTACTTTTCTTGATCCAAGGTATAAGCTTTCTGAGTACACAGAGATAGCCATTGGAGAAATGTATGGTGAGGGAAATGGCCAGAAAGTTTGGTCTGCAATAAACAAGTGCCTTTATGAGTTGTTTGAGGAATATAGGAAAAACTATGCTCCTGTAGCGAGCGATTCAGCTCCTCAATCAAGTGATGTGCCACGTAAAGAAGGTGGAAAAGGAGGTACTGCAAGTATGATGAAGGAACTTGTTGCCAAGAAGATGAGGCTAAATACTGGTGCAAGTAACAATAGCAAATCTGAACTAGAGAAATACTTAGGTGAAGATTGTGAAGATATTGATAGCACGAATTTTGATATCCTAGCTTGGTGGAAGACGAACTCCTCTAGATTTCCAATACTAGCACATTTGGCTCGTGATGTCCTTGCGATTCCAATTTCAACCGTAGCATCTGAAAGTGCATTTAGCACTGGTGGACGTGTCCTAGATGACTTCAGGACATCACTTACTCCTTTCATGGTAGAAGCTATTATTTGTACGCAAGATTGGCTTCGAAGGTCCACCCCCATCAACATTCAAGAGAACAAAGAAGAGTTAGCCAAGCTTGAGGAAGGTGAGTCAATAGAACATGTCAATAATTTACTCATTTTGTTTAATTAGTTACTTACTAAAAGCCTGCAATAACGAATGGTTCCCTTGTATTTTTTTTATTTCAGAGCTGATCCAAGAATTCAAAAACAAAGCAGCAATTTCTAGCAAAAGCAAAATCACTGAACCTTCCAATGCAGGAACTAGCAAAACAGGACCATCTGGTACAACCAAGTCTAGGACTGGTCGCAAGAAAAAGTAGAACTTTTTGAGTTGCTGCTGTTTGCACTTCAGATCATTGCGGTTTATCAGTGTTACTTCGTTTGTTTGTGTGAACTATTTTATTTTGAAGCTCTATTGGTGTAAACTATAAGTAGTCAAGTGTGTGTGAATGACTTGTGCAAGACCTTCAATCGTGTGATACTTTTTTGAGCATATGCATTGACGCTGCTTCATCAAGGTATGCATTTTATTGACTAGTGCATGCAGGTAGGATATGGTTCAGCGTGTTATGTGTCTTGCTGCCGTGGCGTGGACTTGACGACTTGCATACATACAGTATATTGGCGTCTTGTGTTGTTATTTTATTTCCATGTCATCAGGGTATTTCGGTTTAAAACCGAAAACCGAACCGAATTATTGGTTAACCGAACTATCTATTAACTAGGAAACCGATGTTATTTCGGTGCCTATATTGTATAACCCGAATTATAGAAAAACCGAAAAAACCGAACCGAAATTTCGGTTAAAACTGAATGCCCGGGCCTAGCTGCTGGCTCACGGGTCCCATATGCCAGCCTCTATGAACAATAAACGCTAAGGATGCTGCTGCCTCATGGGTCCCGCATGTCATCCTCTTAGAACGAAAATGTTTCTTTTCTTTGATTTTTTACCAACAGATTTTTGGTTTATTTTTTCTTTCCATCCCCTGCCGCCTTTAAAACGTTGATGACGCTGCTGGCTCATGGGTCCCCGATGTCAGCCTCCCCGTACAACAAACATGTGATATCTTGATTATTTTGCAGACAATAAACAGTGTATTGCGCTCTGAGCTATTTCAAACGGATAAAATAAATCTTTATTTTTACATAAACAAACTTATATGTTGAATCTCCTTGTTTTTTTTGTTTTTGCGAAGCATATGACTTTCCTGTTTTTTTAAGAAACTTCCGAACTTTCCTGTTTTGGAGTGGGCTGAAATTGTACGAGTCAAAAGGCCAAGCAGGATAGTTCGAAGGCCAAGATGTCCAGATGCAGCCCAATTGAAATCTTTCTTCTTAGATTTTTTTTTTCACCCCCTGATTTCTGGCTACTTCATTTTTCTTTTGGTCCTGTGCCGCCTTGGAAACATTGAGACCGCTGCTGCAAAATGGGACCCGCATGTCATCCTCTATGTACTATAAAACTTTCTTTTCTTGGATTTTTTTTGGCTCCTGATATTTGGTCACTTGCCTTTTTCTTTTGATCCCGTGCAGCCTCTCAAACGGTGATACCGCTGCTGCTAAATGGGACCCGCATGTCATCCTCTATGTACAATCAAGTTTCTTTTCTTGAATTATTTTTGGCTCCTAATATTTGGTCACTTGCCTTTTTCTTTCGATCTCATGCCACGTTTGAAATGTTGAGGAACCTGCTGGCTCATGGGACCCGCATGTCATCCTCTATGTGCTATAAAAGTTTATTTTCTTGGATTTTTTTCACCCTCTGATTTTTGGCTATTTTCTTTTTCTTTTGATCCCCTGCCGCCTTGGAAACGTTGAGTAAGCTGCTGACTCATGGGACCCGCATGTCATCCTCTATGTACAATCAAGTTTCTTTTCTTGAATTATTTTTGGATCCTGATATTTGGTCACTTGCCTTTTTGTTTCGATCTCATGCCACGTTTGAAACGTTGAGGAACCTGCTGGCTCATGGGACCCGCATGTCATCCTCTATGTGCTATAAAAGTTTATTTTCTTTATTTTTTTTCACCCTCAGATTTTTGGCTATTTCCTTTTTCTTTTGATCCCCTGCTGCCTTGGAAACGTTGGGTAAGCTGTTGACTCATGGGACCCGCATGTCATCCTCTATGTACAATCAACTTTCTTTTTCTTTTGATCTCAAGACGCATTTGAAACGTTGAGACCGCTGCTGCTAAATGGGACCCGCATGTCACTTGCCTTTTTCTTTCGATCTCATGCCGCCTTTGAAACGTTGAGTAAGCTGCTGGCTCATGGGTCCCGCATGTCATCCTCTACGAATAATAAAAGTTTTCTTTCTTGGAGTTATTTTTGACCCCTAATTTCTGGCTATTTGCCTTTTTCTTTTGATCTCCTGCCGCCTTTGAAACGATGAGGACGCTGTTGGCAGGTTGGTCCCATATGTCATCCTCTATGAACATTAAAAGTTTCTCACATGGCTCCTGATATTTGGTCACTTGCCTTTTTCTTGCGATCTCATGCCACGTTTAAAACGTTGAGGAACCTGCATGCTCATGGGACCCGCATGTCATCCTCTATGTACAATAAAACTTTCTTTTCTTGGATTTTTTTTGGCACCTCATATTTGGTCACTTGCCTTTTTCTTTCGATCCCCTGCCGCCTCTCAAACGGTGATACCGCTGCTCCTTAAATGGGACCCGCATGTCATTCTCTATGTACAATCAAGTTTCTTTTCTTGAATTATTTTTGGATCCTGATATTTGGTCACTTGCCTATTTCTTTCGATCTCATGCCACGTTTGAAACGTTGAGGAACCTGCTGGCTCATGGGACCCGCATGTCATCCTCTATGTACTACAAAAGTTCATTTTCTTGGGTTTTTTTCACCCTCTGATTTTTGGCTATTTCCTATTTCTTTTGATCCCCTACCGCCTTTGAAAGTTGAGGACTCTGCTGCCTCATAGGTCCCACATGTCAGCCTGTATGAACGATAAAGCTTTCCTTTCTTGGAGTTTTTTTACCCCCTAATTTCTGGCTACTTTCTTTTTCTTTTGATCTCAACCCGCATTTGAAACGTTGGGACAGCTGCTGCAAAATGGGTCCCGCATGTCATCCTCTATGTACTATAAAATTTCTTTTCTTGGATTTTTTTCACCCTCTGATTTTTGGCTATTTCTTTTTTCTTTTGATCTCCTGCCGCCTTGGAAACGTTGACTAATCTGCTGGCTCATGGGACCCGCATGTCATCCTCTATGTCCATCAACTTTCTTTTCTTGGAGTTTTTTTACCCCCTAATTTCTGGCTACTTTCTTTTTCTTTTGATCTCAAGCCGCATTTGAAACGTTGGGACCGCTGCTGCAAAATGGGACCCGCATGCAATTCTTCATGTACAATAAAAGTTGCTTTTCTTGGATTATTTTTCACCCTCATTTTTGGTCACTTGCCTTTTTCTTTTGATCCCCTACCGCCTTGGAAACATTGAGTAAGCTGCTGACTCATGGGACCAGCATGTCATCCTCTATGTACAATCAACTTTTTTTTTCTTTTGATCTCAAGCCGCATTTGAAACGTTGAGACCGCTGCTGCTAAATGGGACCCGCATGTCATCCTCTATGCACAATAAAGTTTCTTTTCTTGGATTATCTTTGGCTCCTGATATTTTGTCACTTGCCTTTTGCTTTTGATCTCATGCCGCCTTTGAAACGTTGAGTAAGCTGCTGGCTCATGGGTCCCGCATGTCATCATCTATGAACAATAAAAGTTTCCTTTCTTGGAATTATTTTTTACCCCTAATTTTTGGCTACTTCCTTTTTCTTTTGATCCCCTGCCGCCTTTGAAACGTTGAGGATTCTGCTGGCTCATGGGTCCCACATGTCAGCCTCTATGAACAATAAACCTTTCCTTTCTTGGAGTTATTTTGACCTCTAATTTACGGCTATTTCGCCTTTTTAAAATCTGTGTCGCCTTGGAAACGTTGAGAATGCTTTGCCTCATGGGTCCCGCATGTCATCCTCTCGGAAACGATAAATGTTTCTTTTTTTGGATTTTTACCAACTGATTTTTTTCCGATCCTCTTGCCGTCTTTAAAAACGTTGACGACGCCTTCTTTGGCTCATGGGTACCCGATGTCAGCCTCCCCGTACAAGAAACATGTGATATCTTGATTATTTTGCAGACAATAAATAGTGTATTTCGCTCTGAGCTATTGCAAACGGAAAAAAATAAATCTTTACTTTTAAATAAACAAACTTATATGTTGAATCCCCTTGTTTTTTGTTTTCGCGAAGCATAGGACTTTCATGTTTTGGAGTGGGCTCAAATTGTACGAGTCCAAAAGCGTCCAGCAGGATAGTTCGAAAGCCTAGACGGCCAGATGCAGCCCAATTGAAATCTTTCTTTTCTTGGATTTTTTTGAGCCCATGATTTCTGGCTACTTCCTTTTTTTTGGAAACGTTGAGAACGCTGCTGCAAAATAGGACCCGCATGTCATCCTCTATGTACAATAATTTTTTTTCTTTGATTATTTTTGGCTCCTGATATTTGGTCACTTGCATTTTTCTTTTGATCTCATGCCGTCTTTGAAACGGTCAGACCGCTGCTGCAAAATGGGACCCGCATATCATCCTCTATGTACAATAAAAATTACTTTTCTTGGATTATTATTTTTGGCCCCTGATATTTGGTCACTTGTCTTTTTCTTTCGATCTCATGCCATGTTTGAAACGTTGAGGAACCTGCAGGCTCATGGGACCCGCATGCCATCCTCTATGTACTATAAAAGTTCATTTTCTTGGGTTTTTTTCACCCTCTGATTTTTTGCTATTTCCTTTTTCTTTTGATCCCCTGCCGCCTTGGAAACGTCGAGTAAGCTGCTACAAAATGGGACCCGCATGTCATCCTCTATGTACAATCAACTTTCTTTTCGTGGCTACTTTCTTTTTCTTTTGATCTCAACTCTCAAGCCGTATTTGAAACGTTGAGACCGCTGCTGCAAAATAGGACCCATATGTCATCCTCAATGTAAAATAAAAGTTTCTTTTCTTGGATTATTTTCACCCTCTGATTTTTGGCTATTTCCTTTTTTCTTTCGATCCCCTGCTGCCTTGGAAACGTTGAGGATGCTGCTGCCTCATGGGTCCCACATGTCATCAACTATGAACAATAAAAGTTTCTTTTCTTCGATTTTTTCACCCTCTGCTTTTTGGCTATTTCCTTTTTCTTTTGATCCCATGCCGCATTGGAAACGTTGAGGATGCTGCTTCCTAATGGGACCCACATGTCATACTCTATGTACAATAAAAGTTTCTTTTTTTTGGATTATTTTTGGCTCCTGATATTTGGTGACTTGCCTTTTTCTTTCAATCTCACGCCGCCTCTCAAACGTTGAGTAAGCTGCTGGCTCATGGGACCCGCATGTCATTAACTATGTACAATAAATTTTCTTTTCTTGGATTTTTTTGGCTCCTGATATTTGGTCACTTGCATTTTTCTTTCGTTCTCATGCCGTCTTTGAAACGTTCAGACCGCTGCTACAACATGGGACCCATATGTCATCCTCTATGTACAATGAAAGTTTCTTTTCTTGGATTATTTTTGGCTCCTGATATTTGGTCACTTGCCTTTTTCTTTCGATCTCATGCCGTCTTTGAAACGTTCGGACATTTGCTACAACATGGGACCCATATGTCATCCTCTATGTACATTAAAAGTTTCTTTTCTTGGATTATTTTTTGCTCCTGATATTTGGTCACTTTCCTTTTTCTTTCGATCTCATGCCGCCTCTAAAACGTGGAGTAAGGTGCTGGCTCATGGGACCCGCATGTCATCTTCTATGTACAATAAAGTTTCTTTTCTTGGATTTCCCCCCCTGATTTTTGGTCACTTGCCTTTTTCTTTCGATCCTATGCCGCCTTTGAAATTGAGTAGGCTGCTGGCTCATGGGTCCCACAGGTCAGCCTCTATGAACAATAAACCTTTCCTTTGTTGGATTTATTTTTTACCCCTAATTTCTGGCTATTTGCCTTTTTCTTTTGATCCCCTGGGGCCTTTAAAACGATGAGGACGATGCTGGCAGGTCGGTCCCACATGTCTTCTTCTATGAATAATAAAAGTTTCCTTTGTTGGATTTACTTTCGACCCCTAATTTCTGGCTATTTGCCTTTTTTTCTTTTGATCCTCTGCCGACTTTGAAATGATGAGGATCTTTCTTGTAGTAGATCTGTCCCACATGTCAGCCACTCTGAACTATAAATGATTCCTTTCTATGATTTATTTTTGACCCCTATTTTCGAGATACTTGCCTTTTTTTGGATCTCCTACCGCCTTTGAAATGTTGAGGACGCTGCTGGCTCATGGGTCCCACATGGCATCCTCTTTGGACGATAAACCTTCATTTCTTGTTAATGACAGGTTTTTACGTATTATTTTGCAGTCTAATACAAGCTCTTTCGCTCCAAGATCTTGCAAGTTAATAGAATAAATCATGGAATTATTAGGATATGTTTTAAATTTCAAATCCACTTTATGAATTTTTTAAAAATACCGTGATCCGTGTGGGTATGGAGCGATCAAGGATTTTCATATTGGCCATGAGCAGTTTCAAAAATTGCAACCGGATAATTCTAAATAAATAAAAACAACTTTTATGCAGAATCTCCGTGTTTTTGTTTTTTGCCATCATAGGATCTATGGTTCATTAGAAAAGGGCCAAAATTGCATGAGCAGAAAAGCCCATTTCTAGTTATTGGGCTTCGACAGCCTGAGCAAGTAGGCCTATAGCAAATACCATGTAGATGGCCGTTGGAACCCAAAAGTATTTGTTGCCTAGACTTAGATGCCAAACTCAGGCACTCAGCCTTATTGACATGAACCTTGCTATGCACACGACAATTTCAGTCCGATCCGTGTACGCAACACAAGATCAAACCCAACGTGTGAGGAAGCAGGTGGCAGCACACCTCCAGATGCTCAATCGTACACATATCATATAGGAGTTGTCGTATGTACATTAGTTCCGTATTGACATGTTTGTTTCTTTGGTTAACATGTGGGGTCCGCACAGTCACCTAGTCGCACATCAACTTCTTTGCTCAGAGTTGATGCATGTTTAGTGGCCTGCAGCAAGAATCGCTGCCCGCAGGGATGTACTTTACCCTTTAGCGGCGAAAAAATAGGAATGGTCCTCTCATGACTATGATCAACAAGAGGTGGCTATATTATAAAGGACGTACACACATTGTAATTATAGTGCTGAAATAAAGTCAATCCTAAAACAGCCATGCATGGGTTATAATATGAAGGCAACACGAAATACAAAAGCAGGGCAGTGTTCAAATAAACTGATTCAAACTAGTACATACTAAAAACAGTGTACTACTTCTCAACACTTCAAGCATAATAAAAAAGTGTGTCAGTGTTTTTTTAAAGGTAACACCGAACGGGCAATGTTTAAAGCAGGCTTAAACCACATAGCCGCTTGTCGGATACTACCCCAACTATCTCTGGGAAGGCTGATAACTCCCACAGTCTCACCTTCATCTGGCTGGAGGTTGCAGCGCAACATTTTAGGGTATTGATTATGAAGATACTTCCGGTATGCTGTGTAGACGCAGTTTTTCCTCATGAATGGAACCAATGTGCCATCAGGAGCTTTGGATTCACTCTTCTTCAGGTTGGCAATGATCGGGTAATTGAGTCCGAGGAACAGAGAGTGGTCGTCGAGGCTGTTAACATGCCTCCAATGAAAGTCCCCTGCACGTGCTGCAACGAACAGAGATATGGGATCCTGCTCAAAGACATAGGTGGCAACAGGAGGATACTGCCGTAGCTAAAGCCCATTAGCAGCATAGGGAATGTCGGGAGGTACTTCGGCATTGGCAATCCCAATGTTGTTTCTTGTAAGGATGATCATCAATCGCTTGCCATCGGCGGTTGGAGCGAGGAACCATGCGTCTTGCTGATCATCCACCACCGGTGGCGGGATTACGAACATGGACATCGGGTTTCTGCAATATTAGAAATGGAGACGAATAGGGTGTTGCGGCAACCATAATCAAACAGCAGCACTGTTCATCGTTCATGCTCACAGTATAAATACGACTATGTAAGCTAAGGACATTGGTCATTCATGTGTTCAAATCGAGTGTCCAATATATCAGTTATACTGCATGCATCCCACAAAACTAGTCTTAACTTCGCCAAAACTAGACACTAGTTTTGGCATACACAGTTATATACTACCTCTGTCCCACCGAAAGTGTCTGAGATTTGTCCAAATTCAGATGTATCTAGACAGTGAAAGCATATAGATAAATTCAAATTTTGACAAATATATCATCTTAAGTTTAAGTCCTGTGTTGTAGTTAATTCCCTTTGTCTTAAGTGATCCAACGGTGTATATGATTAGATATTTGTATACAATATAGGAGTACAGACAATCTACCAGTTGGTCCAGTTTTAAACTGAGTATAGAGCTTCAATCATGACCCTTGGAGTGCTAAATCTAACGGTGCACAACAGCAGGATTCTCTGTGAAGAGTGCACATAGCTAACTCTACAATATTTTAGAACCATCACTTGAGCCTTGGGTCTACCCCAAAAAATGACCAAATATCTGAAACCCCTGAATCATAGGAATAACCCCGTTCAAAGAAATCGCTATTCAGCACTGCTACATGGATCAATGGAAGGTTCTTACGGTCTCAACTCTCAAGGAAACATCAAAGGAAAAGGTAGATAAGAAACGAGTGAGTGTTAGATGTACACATATTTTTAATTTTTTATTTGTTCCCTTCGTTTGCCGACTGATGGGAAGAAACATCATTTTTTGTAGGACCACTCTTGTTTTCGTATTTTATATATGCATTGTTGGCAATATTTTCTTTCGAAAACCATGAATATAGCTCGAGCTACATGTAGCATGGTTTTTGAAAATTTTGAGAGCTGCATTTTGAAGTTCCAAAGAAAACGGAGATTAAATACGGGTGTCAACAATGTTGTGTTCTACCAACATTCAAATGTCCAAATCAAAATATCTTATATTTAAGGTTTTGCAACAACAACAAAATTTGGTATATATTTTCCAACATTTTGTAACTTCAAAATCTATCAGATTCTGTCATTTTTGTGCGGCCCGAATATAGGGTATCTCAATTTCAGATTTTACACTCTGGTAGAATAATACATTCTCTACATCTATTTTTTTAGATTTTTTATATATTCTTTCAAAACTTGCGAAAGACATGCTATAAATATTCTTTTGATTATCAAACAGAATCTTTAATGGTTAGACGTGCATACATACTAGTAATATAAAAATATAAAAGTTCTCGCCTTGTACACATTTTGTTGATTTTTTGGAATGAATACAACATTCAATTTGGTAGATAGAGTACTAAACATTTCATGGGAAACTTAAAGCAGCTTGCCAAACAAAGGCTAATAGAAAAAAAATAGAGGTATGATAGGCATAACATCCACGATGGGGTTGAAATATGCATAAGCTTCGGGCAATTTGGCAAAGAAAAATCTAGCCGGATAAAGAACAGAATTATAAAAGGTACATGTTAAACTAAGTAAATTAGGCATAACAAGTATTTCATTCTTGTTTAGTAAATAATTGGATTTTGATTGAGTTACTTTTCTAAGGGAAAAAAGGAGAAGGCAGATATTCAAGACACTTTTGGTGGGACGGAGGGAGTAAATCAAAAGTAAGAAATAGTTATAACATGTTTCATGAGATGGAGTACTAAATAACGGCCATATGCATCTCTTCGATGCAGAGGCCGGGGTACCTCGCCCTCTATTTCGAGCAAAAATCAACTAGTTATATGAAACAATGGGTGTAAAAGTTAATCAAGAAGGGTGCCTTCATTGTGCTACGTTAACATTTGAGATACTTGTTAATTACATCCATATTCTGCGGTGGATAGAGTTACTAATTCAGGATTGCATTCACATACGGAGTATACTATGTTTCCTGATGACTGATTAGTACTAATTCGTTGCAAGCAACGGTTCATTCATATTCATGTAAAGGATGTGATCGTTAAGTCATATACTTATGAAAGTCCTTATGCATCTCCCTGATGCAGATTGCGGGGGTCTCTCGTCCTCCTTTTGGAGCAAAAATCAATTAGTTATATATGAAACAATGGGTGTAAAAGGTTATCAAAAAGGGTGCCTTTTTTTTTCAGTGCTGCCTTATCTTTTGAGATACTGGTTAATTACATCCATATTCTGTAGTGGCGTAGAATTACTAATTCAGGAATGCAATCACATACTGAGCATACTATGTTTGTTGGTGACTAATTAGTACTAATTCATTGCAAGCAACGGTTCATTCATATTCAGCAAAAGGCGGTGTGATCATTAAGTCATTTATGAAAGGTAAAATATAAACAAGGTAGTTCATGAATAACTTCATTGATTAAGGCAGTGTATCATGCAATGCAACATAAGGACTGAAAAATACCATTTGGGGTGTCCCAGCAGTACGTCCAGCCCCTAATTTCGTCCACCGCAAAAACTTGGCCACCGAGTTCAATGGCATCACAGAACGCCGGCACAATTTGTTCAGGTGTAGGGTTCTTCAGCATTCTCCAGTCGCCACCCCTTCAAGGTAGAAAATCCTTTTGTCGAACAAGGCGATGAGCTTGTAATCTGCGTACCTCCCACCTTTTGTGGGCACTTGGCAGATTACAATCTTCAACAAATTAATTGCTCGACTCCAGCAAAGATAGTATAACCAATCTTTAGTAGCAGGTTGATATGTAACACCATGACCAATCTTCGGATCAGGTGGGGATGGAAGGGGGATATGTCGCTCGGTGTAGACGTTCACAAGGCACCACTGGCACCCACGATGATCGGCGGCGGCGATCCAGTCGCCGTTCGCGCCAAGCCATTTTCTGTCGTGCATGAACGGCAGGGTGACAGAACGGCGAGGATGGTCGAGGGGCACCAGGTCGTACACGGTAACATGCAGACGAGATGCTGTCGCCACGAACCAGTGTTCATCGAACCAATAAGTAGGCGGAGGCATCAGCAGGAAGGGTTCATCCCAATGGTGCATCTTACCTTCATCATTGCTGATCTGGTCGTAGAGCTCCCTGGAACATGCGGCAAGTCGGACGGTGTAGGTAACATCCAGATGCGCAGCGATGAGGTCGATGTTGTCGCCGGTGAGAGCCTCCAAGTGGCCATCCCCGCCGCCCCGGCAAAGCCTTGAATATTCCATCACGTGAAGATGGATTTAGGTGGATGGCGGATGCAACTGCGCTTGGGGTTTTCGGAGGAGAGGGCGAGCGCTATGGAAGGAACGATGCGCGCCGCGGCCGGCTGGGGTGAGGAGAGAAAGGTATAGTACTAGTGATGCGGCGTGGTGGGGATCGAGATCCTGCGCGTGCGCGTGATTCTGGGAGGGTGAAGAAAAAGATGATAGACATGCAAGGGGAAAAACCTAGGTAGTACTCTAGGCTGCTGCTGCTGCGACTGGGCGCCGATTTGACAGTTGGTAGATGGTAGACTAGCACGCCACCCATCTATAAATTTGCGACGAATTTTGGTGCAGTGATGTCTCGTCACATCAGCTTGAGCAGAAAGGTTTTTTTTTACAGTTTCCAATACGATATATTTAGCGCGCCGATAATCGTATTACTCTATGCCAGAGACACGTACCTTAACACGTGGGCAGCATGCAACCGCGCGAGCACCAAAATGAAATTAGAGATGTTTTAGAGCAGAACATCATTTTCAATGCATTCCTAGCTTGGTTTGGAAACCGGACGGAGCTTCAGTGACTTGATGCTTCCAAGTCTCATTGTGACTAGGTGCCACTATCTACCATCCATTCATGATCCAACGTTCCAAACTATCTGTTATTTCGAAGCTAAAAAAGAAAAACTATTCAGAAAATTTTGAAAAAAATCCAGTAATATGTAGATGCCTTGTTTTAAAATCTACAGTATGAATATTTCATCCCATTCGGATGACTAGCTTGTGATTAAATAGCTTCTTACGTATTCGAGCACTAGTTTAAACTAAATATATATTTGCTCACAAACCTATGATTCAAATCGAATGAAACTCCACCAAAATATAAATCGAAATATGCATGATTTACTGCAATGTTGAGCGGATAATTCAATCCCACGAAAAGACAATATGCTCCAAGACCAGTAATCTCTTCCCTAGCTTATCTGAACATAACTGACAGTGTCCTTAGAGAACATCTTGCAGCCTCAGTAAAGCCTCAGGTATGAACAAGAAGCATTTCCATTTACAGATCACGCTAAGAACCACAACCCAGGATCATCCTCATAGCTTATATCAGCAAGGGTGCCCTCCAAAATGCTTATGTTTTTGGAAAGTTTTCTTGACGTTAGGGAAGATTCTGAAGGGCTTAGCTTCACTACAATAGCAACAAATGGAAAATTTTCGCCACTAAAAAGAGTATCCCGCCATTTTAATATACACTTATTAGTAGTTGATCAATTGTGCATTGCAAAACACAAAGTTCAAATCAAATGTGTAACATACCAACAGAAAGTTAACTCGCAGTTTTACGAGCACATGGCGATATTAAGGTGATGAAGCAATATAAACATCAAAAGAAGAGGCAGAACAAGATCTCCTACTCAGGGGAACTCTTGCTGGACGCCGAGATATAGGTCGCTAGCTGTGCACGGAGATCCTCCTTCTCCTTGATAATCGCCTTAAGGACGGCGGTTTGTCCGTGCATTAGCACCCTCGAGATCTGCCTCTTGAGCTTTAATTTCAACCTCTGTTCCATGAGATACTTGATGAGGTTGCTTCCAGTATCCATCCATGTGACGCTCTTGTTGTTCAGTTCCACCCAGTAGGCGTTCTGCTGCTTAAGCATGTCGACGTATCGCGCAAGATAAAAGGAGATCTCCTTCTCCAACGCCAAAACTCTGTGAAGACGATCACACTCCAGGGTGAGGGAGTGTTCATTCTCCAGCTGGCTGCCTATGTGGGCCTTGTTCTCCTCCTTTTGCTACAACAATCATTTTATGAAAAAAAAAGAAATCAACCCATTCATATATGAGTATTAATTACCCGCAAACAATAGGAGTACTAATTTCTAGCATGGATATTGATAAAGGAATGGACAACACTCGGACGCTCCAAAAATACCACAGGGTTCATCAACACATAATTAATCGGAAAGCAGTGATTACATAAACTATAAAAAAACAAGTGGACAGAGGCATACAGCCTACCTGGCTTGGCCGGGAAACGGGGCCGAACTTAGCTTCGGACGGCCGGACTTGGGGCGCCACCGTCGTTGTGGTTACCGGGGAGACATTTGAACCGCCAACCCTGTGAGATGTAAATAAATGTAAAAACGGTTAGAAAATAAGAATCAACTGAAGGACACCCCGCTAGAAACTTACCCGGACGAACCCTCGCCCTTGATGGTGGTGTTTGCATCATCATCATTCATCAATGTGATGCTCTGGTTATGCAGTTCCACACAAACGCGGTTCTGCTCATTAAGCCTGTCAAGCTCGGCAGTAAAGGTATTGATGCCTTGCTGAAGATAAAGGCAGATCTTGTTCTCGGACGCCAAATCTACGTGAACAGGCTCAAACTCCGGGGTGAGGGAGAGTTCATTCCCCATCTGGCTGCCTATGTGGGCCATGTTCACCTCCATTTGCTGGCACGATCATTGTATGGAAAAAAAAAGAATCCAACCAATTCATATATGAGTAATTGCACGCAAAAAAATAGGAGTACTACTAATTTCTAGAACAGATCTTGATACAGGAATGGACATCACTTGGACGCTCCACAAATAGCACAGTGTTCATCAACACATAATTAAAAGGAAAGCCGTGATTACATAAACTACTCCATCCGATCCCTTTTAGTACTCCGTAGTAGTAGTTAACACGGATTTAGTAAAGTTGTATTCTCCCTCTGATCCCTTTTAGTTGACTCGGATTTAGTACAAAGTTGTACTAGTACTAAATTTGAGTCAAATAAAATGGATCGGAGGGAGTACTAAATCTGAGTCTATTAAAATGGATTGGAGGGAGTATAAAAAAAACAAGCTGGGAGTATACGGCCTAAATCCAAATTTAAACATTGCAAAAAAATCTGAAAAAAATCATGCATGTTCACAGCACATATTAAGATAACCCCTAAAAATTTCTGATCAAAATTGGAAACACACATCGAGAAGCAAAAAAGAGAAATCTGTCATGAATAGTTCTCGAATTCAAATATGAGTTTCTCTGTAGACTATTCACATCCGAGTTTCTCTTTTTTGTTTCTCGATGTATGTTTCGAATTTTGATCTGAAATTTTTAGGGGTCGCGTTAATATGTGCTGTGAACATGCATGATTTTTTTCAAATTTTTTCGCAATATTTAAATTTGGATTTAGGCCGCATGTCACCAGGTGACATGCAAATGGTGCATGTCACCTGATCTCTATCCGGAGTATACAGCCTACCTGGCTTGGCCGTGAAACGGGGCCGAACTCAGCTTCCGACGACCGGACTTGGGGCGCCACCGTCGTGGTGGTTACCGGGGAGACGTTTGAACCGCCGGCCCTGTGAGATGTAAATAAATGGAAAAAACAGTTAGAAAATAAGAATGAACTGGAGGACACGCCGCTAGAAACCTACCCGGACGAACCCTCGCCCACTGGCTCGCTCTCCATCGAATAGAGGATAGACTGCTCTGCGAGAATGCTCAGGCGATCATAAGTGGCCATACAACGACGCGCTAGCTGGCTAGATGTCAAGTTTTTCTCGGCGGTCCTAGTCCTCATCGTCTTCCCTAGGATATCCTGCCGCCCGGCTCAATGGAGCCATGGCTTGCGAGGTACTTTACTAGTTAGGGTGGAGGGCTGGTGAAGGCTAGTTACTAGCTACCAGGACAACAGAAAGAGAAGAAGGGTGGAGCGTGGAGGGCTGGTCAAGGCTAAATCTTACATACAAACAGAAAAGACCATCGTGCCCTCGCGGGGCTTCTGAGCAATTATAGAGACGTGTGTTCTCAAATGGGCAAGATAGGGTACCTTCCCGAGGAAGCATCTAGCACCCAAGCCGATGGACTGCGCGTTGAACAATGGTTACAGTATGTGTAAAAAGAAAAGATAACAAGGGAAATGCCTGACAGGGTCCAGAGGTGCATTTAATCGGACATGGAATTCCATATTTTATTACACCATAGAGTATGTGAACATAAACACAGAATACAATCAAGCGCTTAGTGTTTACATAAAGGGCCCTAACTGAAGATAGGAAACGCAAGCAAGTCCCTCTCCGCCAAATAAGATCATATATCGTCATTAGGGCCGCCCTGGTGAATCCTCTGAATGAAAAAAGCCCATAGTTGGCAACCTAAACCCGCCGCTCTAGTCCGAATAGGAACTTCCGTTCGACGAGAACCTTTTGACAACAAAAATTAATTAATTCAGTACTGCATAAACCGCAATTTCAATTAGATAAACACGAAGATTAAGATAGGCGCATGTATCACATGTCGATGCGAACCCAGATAGTCAGCTCCGTGCACAGTTGAAACCATTGCAACGACCACTCTAGTTCCGACGCTTTGGCGGCGCCCGGCGTGGTCATGCTGTTCGCCAGAATAGTGGCCGTATGGTTGGGGCGCATTAAACCGATCTCAGAGCGATTAGGTGATGGCTTGCCGTGCGACGACATACTCACCTTGTACTCCGGCCACACGCACGCCGCCGACCTAACGCACTCAACGGATAGGCTGGCCAGCACGCATCCATTCTCCGGATGGACTTGCGTATATGTGTGCCAGACGAACACGGTACCATCGTTCCCGTAGAAGATGACCGGACGTCTTGGCTCTGGCGGTGCCAGCACCGGGATGATGAACGCCATCGCGGTGCCGTACGGGATCATGTCCACATAAATCGAATGGATTTCTCTGGGGTGGGCGATGAGCGCTGCTGGCGAGGCGGCGAAGTCGCAGCCAGCCTCTGTGTAGTCGCACGGGCCGTGCGGGCACGCGAGCTCGTGGTCGTGGAGCCTGTTGTAGGCGACCACGCTCCCGCACCCGTCGTGGGGGCACTCCATCCTCTTTAATCTGCTTTGAAGAGGATATTGATGGGGAGGGGAGGGGTGAGTGGAGAAGAAGGATGGTGGTGGCTTTATTAATTCGGGCCTCACCGTCCCACCAGTTTGGCTAAAAAAGGTGACGCTGAATGTTTCACTGTCTATGTTTTCACACGCAGTACACCTTATATGATGGCCAAAAATGGGATATGAAGATTTTCTCGAAATATCAAAAAAATAGATTTATGTTTGACATATGTGTGATGTTACTCAAAATTGAACTACATGTTACAAATGGACGGTCGGCAATTTTGAGGGAAGAAAATGAATTTTAAATATTGAAATACTTTGAGTGTCTCTGTGTGAAGCCTTGCACTAAGATCATAGAAATTTCCATTACCCTTGTACGGATGGTGGGTCCTAAAAGTTGAAGTAATTTGACTGCAACAAAAAGAACTTCAATGAAAATAAAAATGTGGACTAGCTTGTGTCGTCATATGAGATATAGATGCTATAAAAATAACAAACTACAATCCTAAGGGTGATTTATATAAATCAAGTTTGATTTCTTGCTTTCATGTATGAGTTAATTTATTAACATGGCTTTCTACCCCCCCACCACCCCACCCACACACACACACACTCTCTCTCTCTCAAATGGGGGTGAGAGGAGAAGAAGGATGTTCGTAACTCAGGCCTCACCATCCTACCAGACTTTGGTCGTTGCCCAAGACATCCATGACCTAAAAAAATGACGTTGACTGTTTCATAGTCTACATTTTCACAAGCATTATACCATATATATTGGCCAAAATGTGATGTGTAGATTTTCTCGAATTGTACCGTATTTGGATTCATGTTTGACGTGTGAGCGGTTTTACTCAAAATTCAACTACATGTTCAAATTGCCAGGTCGGAAAATTTGAATGAAGAAAATATAGTTTAAATATTGAAATAAGGGGGCATATATATATATATATATATATATATATATATATATATATATATATATATATATATATATATATGTGTGTGTGTGTGTGTGTGTGTGTTTTGTGCACTACCATTTTACGAATGTGGTGGGTCCTAGAATATTGAAGCTAATTAAAAAAAAAGTGCTAGCTTGAGTCATCGTATGAGATAAAATTGCTATACAAATAACAAACTTACAACCTTAAGGTAATTTAAAAAAGATTTATTTTCTTGCTTACACATGTGTGGTCATGTTGATTGCATTGTATATTAGTATGAACTTACTAATAATTATCCCCAATTTTGGCAGCAATGTCCATCTTACCGTTCACATATATTTTATTCAACTTCATTTCACACAAAAATACATTCTACTTTATTAGTGTACAATAAGAGCTTTATGTGAGCTTTATTGTGAAGTGGCTACCTGAGAGAAGGGCCAAATTTTCAAGGTAACAATTTCGAAACATGGCATACTTCATAAGATGACCATTTAGGTGATATATATGTTGATTATTTCTCGAGTTTGTAATATATGTGGGCTTATGTTGAGTTTTAACCAATTTTGGTCAATTTAAAATTGCATGTTCTTTAAAGTTCGGCATGAGTTTACGTAGAAAATATGCAGATTTTACCATGGGAGGGTGTTATGCTCCATGCATGATAAAACTACAAAGAAAAGATGAACAATTTGTACAAATGGCGAAGCCGGTGAATTTGAAGCAAATTGAATGCAACCAAAGGAAATTCATTAAAACTAAAAAAAGATGAAGAGTTGACGAGGAAATGGTATGGCGATTTGAAAAGAAAATGAATCACTACATATGTGCATCTGGTCATAATAAACGAAAATGCCAAGTAGAGTTTCCAATTTTGTTCATAAAAATAGATCAAATTTGAACTAGATTTGTGATGTAGATTGGTCATAGAAACCGCTATAAGCCATCGCAATGTACGGAAGTGAATGATTCTAGGCATCCATATTTTAATTACTTCATGTAATGTAATTGAACAAGCTAGATTGGGTATTGCCCCATGAAATTGTACCACACATGCCAACAATAGTAAACCTGATTGCTTCCAAGTACGCCAACATTATGTGGCTTGATTAAATGTGCATTAAACTTAAAATGCCTGTTTATTTATTTTGTTTTAGTAGTCGTATGACAGTGAAGGATCCAGAGTTGCATTAATCGGCGAATTGGGTTACATATTACATAGACTAATTCCTGGTGAACATAAAATACATCCAATCCCTCAACATTTTTAGATAAAGGTCTAAGTAGTAAAGATTGGAACATCAATCAGGTCCTTCCCCACCGAAGTAGATGACCACCTCCAACACTACGGCCGTCCTGACAAGAACCATCAGCAAAACGTCTCTTTTAGTCCTTGTACTGAGTACTTTGAAGCCGGAAGCCCCAGACAAACCCTTCCTGTTACGATGATGAAGCAATATAAACATCAAAAGAAGAGGCAGAACAAGATCTCCAACTCAGGGACACTTGGTGGACGCCGAGATATAGGTCGCTAGCTGTGCACGGAGATCCTCTTCTCCTTGCTAATCGCCCTGTCACAAGAAAAACAAATTAATTCAGCATTACTTAAATCCGCATTAGCATCGTCCCAATAAGATTGAGGGTAGTGTTATGTTCACTCACTCCTTATCGATGCACAAATAGATAGTCAGCTGCTTCGATGATTCATTGCCGCACAGGTACCACGGCGGCACCGAGAGGAACGAAGTGACATCTCCCAAAGAAACTGTGTTCGGAGTCGGGCTGCTCGTCGGCTCTAATACCGCCTTCACCACGTCAAACAAGTGTTCCCCGGTAAGCTTACGCGGCCCCGGCATCGGCGGGCCGTTCGCCCACATCGTCACCCTATACCGGGGCAAGTTGCACGCCGCCGGCCTGACGCACACGAAGGATACTGCGGTGTCCATGCCGCAAGGGTGGATGTGCAAGGCGAACACTGCGCCATCCGTCCCGTAGCCGATGAACTGTCGTTTTGGCGAGCCCGGTGCCGGCACCTTCAGATGAACCAATCCGAAGTCCTCGTCGTACGGGAACCTATCCACAACGGTCAAGTGGGCTTCTCTGAGGTGTAGGATGAACGGTACCTGCGAATCGGCGAATTCGCAGCCAGGGTGCGTGCAGAAGCAAGAGCCGTGCGGGCACGCCATCATGTGCTTGTCTTCCTCGTTGTAAGGGAACTCCCTCCTGCACCAGTTGTTGATGCACTGGATCGTCGGCTTCAGAGGCTGCTTCTTCGGCACAGGCAACTCCATAGTCTAAGATCTGATGAGGGATCGGAAAGGGGCGCGGGGGGTTGTGGCGGCGGCGGCGCGAGCGAGGGGGGAGCAGTGAAAAGCTGAGAACTGAGATGGGAGATTGATGTTTATGGAGATTGATGTTTCTTTATAGAGGGCTCTTCTTTTAACTGGAGCCTCTAGACTGGTGGACACATGACCCGTGCTCACTGAAGTGTGCGACCTCACGCATGGGAACCACACGTAAGTGACAGACCAGTTGGTGTACTCGGGTGATTATTATAATGTATTAGTACTCCATAGTTTCCTATGGATCCAAGGGTAGGAAAGCCAAGTTATCTCATTTACAAGACATTATTTTTTCCATGAAGCCAAGTTAACTTATCAATCAATTGGTATATTTTGGTTATATTCAAACTTTTACTTGAAACTAGTTGGTCATGCCATTCTACTACTCGCTTAAAACTTTTACTACGGGAAGGGAGGGGGGTGATGCTACCCTGAATTTGTGGGACCCAAAAAAAACTTGGAAATACGAGCGATGCATCAAAAATAAACACATTCATCCCCCTCCCCTAGTGATTTGACCTAGATTTGAAATCAAGGCACACGTGATTCAAAAAAGGCAATCTAAAAACATGGATTATTCATCATTTTGTACATATATATAGGGAAAATACCAAACATGCCATACCAGTGTTTTAGAGAAGAACCCTCAATTAGATTGGCACCATGTTGGACTTCGTCCAACTAAATTTCCTCCCACATGCATGTGAGCTTCGTTCCACTACACAAGAACCATGCCAGACTTTTGAATCATGGCCCAATTTTATGTATATATTTGAACTTTTCATCATGCACGCATGAATACTTTGCAAAATATGTGCATTTTGGGTTGTCACCCGTAAATGTGTTTTTGCTTGTCTACCACCAATCAAGTTTTCATTTGCGGGGAAACATGCATGACAGGATGACCATTTCCAAGGTTTCATGAATTATCTCAATGTGCATCCATATATATACAATTTCTTGGGCTAAATCCGATAAAATGCAAATTTGATATAGTGTGTAGATGAAGTACAGATCAAACTAATAATTTAAAAAATACATGGGTGTGTGACCTGAATGTGTGGATCGAGCCAAGTACATTTTATATAATAATGGCCAAACACATGCACTGCACCCTCCTACTAGAACAAATTAAAACAAGAAGGGCGAGAGCATCATGAGATTGCTCGACGTATCTAAATTTCAAAACAAGCCGAATTAATAAGTTATTGTGGGGCTTGATAGAAAAGATCGAAACAAAGCATGCATAGTCATATCATTTGTGGTTCATAATACCTCTATGGATAATACCAAATAAACATGGCATATATACACTTCTATTTTTAAGACAAGAACCCTGCATATTTTTTTGCACCATGTGTTTGAGGCCTCGCTTACCCAGAAGTGTGTGTGGGAGCATTGCATGCTACGAGAAAACAATGCCAAACATTTGAATCGCATGACTCATTTTTTGGTAGTGATATATAGGTTTATGGTTTATATACAAGGTTTTGTGTTAGGGTCTAGGGGTTTAATATAATTAGGGTTTAGGGTTTATAGATATTGACATCATCTGTTTCATTTCACATTTGTGATGTACAATACTACATAACTAAGTAAAATCGATCATTCTTAGTCACTCCAAAATGAAGCTCGTGGTCGGGAGGTTTTTTGAATTTACATGTTTGAAACCCAATACCCCTTCTCTTCATGCTTGACTTCATAATTAATTAAGACAGAGTTTACGGTTAGGGGGTAGATACATGATTTTTCTGGTTTGAATATGTCTAGATCGACCTTTGTACGTTTATCAACTTGAATGCTTAATGTATAACATAAGAAGACTATGTGCCTTGGTTTTCCATTTTTCATTTTTTTTATTTTTATGCCCATTTGAATTTTGGTCAAATCCTAGGTTAATTTGACCAAGAATTAAACACGTTTAAAACATGAATATGAAAAAGTAAGCACGTATCCTTCTTAATTAGTCACTCCAAAATGAAGCTCGTGGGAGGTTTTTGAATTTCCATGTTTGAAACCAAAAACAACTTCTCTTCCTGCATGCTTGCCTTCATAAGACAGAGTTTAGGGTTAGGGGTAGATATATATATGATTTTATGGTTTGAATATGTCTAGACCTTGTTTATCAACTTGAATAATGCTTACTATATATATGACATAAGAATGCTATGTCCTTTGTTTTTCATTCTTTTGATTTTTTTCTGAATTTTTATGCCCATTTGAATCTTTTGGTCAAATCCTAGGTTTGACCCAGATTTAAACAAGTTTAAAACATGAAAATGAAAAGGGAAGCTTGTATCCTTCTTAGTCACTCTAAAATGAAGTTTTTGGGATGTTCTTGAAATTTCCATGTTTGAAACCCAAAACGACTTCTTTTCATGCTTGACTTCATAAGACAGAATTTAGGGGTTAGGGGTAGATACATGATTTGTCTAGTTTGAATATGTCTAGACATTGTTTATCAATTTTAATGCTTACTATATGACATAAGAAGACTATGTGCTTTGCTTACTATATGACATAAGAAGACTATGTGATTTGACCAAGATAATTTAAATAAGTTTAAAACATGAAAATGAAAAGGGAAGCTTGTATCCTTCTTAGTCACTCGAAAATGGAAATTTTTTGGGAGGTTTTTGAAATTTCCATGTTTGAAACCCAAAACCACTTCTCTTCATGCTAGACTTCATAAGACAAAGTTTAGGGGTTAGGGGGTAGATACATGGTTTGTCTAGTTTGAATATGTCTAGACCTTGTTTATCAAATTGAATGCTTACTAGCTACATGACATAATAATAAGACTATGTACTTTGGTTTTTCATTTTCTATTTTTTTAAATTTTCTGCCCATTTGAATCTTGGTCAAATCCTAGGTTTGACCATGATTTAAACAAGTTTAAAACATGAATATGAAAAATTAAGCATCTATCATTCTTAAGTCACTCCAAAATGTAACTCTTGGGAGGGTTTTTGAAATTTCCATGTTTGAAACCAAAAACCACTTCTCTTCATGCTTGACTCTCATAAAATCGACCGAGATTAGGGTTAGGGCGTAGATACATGATTTGTCTGGTTTGAATACGTCCAAACATTGTTTATCAACTTGAATGCTTACTATATGACATAAGAAGACTATATGCTTTTAAAATTCAAACATATGGTAAGCATTCTTATGTCATATAGTAAGCATTCAAGTTGATAAACAAGGTTTGGACATATTCAAACAAGACAAATCATGTATCTACCACCTAACCCTAAACTCGGTCAATTTTATGAAAGTCTAGCATGAAGAGAAGTGGTCTTTTGTTTCAACATGGAAATTTCAAAAAACCTCCCAAGAGTTACATTTTGGAGTGACTTAAGAAGGATAGATGCTTAATTTTTCATATTCATGTTTTAAACTTGTTTAAATCATGGTTAGACACCTAGGATTTGACCAATATTCAAATGGGTAGAAAAATTAAAAAAATCAGAAAAATAAAAACCAAATTATATAATCTTCTTATGTCATGTAGTAAGCATTCAAGTTGATAAACAAGGTCTAGACATATTCAAACTAGACAAACCAGTATCTACCCCCTAACCCCTAAACTCTGTCTTATGAAGTCTAGCATGAAGAGAAGTGGTTTTGGGTTTCAAACATGGAAATTTCAAAAACCTCCCAAAATCTTCATTTTAGAGTGACTAAGAAGGATACAAGCTTCCCTTTTCATTTTCATGTTTTAAACTTGTTTAAATCTTTGCCAAACCTAGGATTTGACCAAAAGATTCAAATGGGCATAGAAATTCAGAAAAAAATCAAAAGAATGAAAAACCAAAGGACATAACATTCTTATGTCATATATATAGTAAGCATTCAAGTTGATAAACAAGGTCTAGACATATTCAAACCAGAAAATCATGTATATATCTACCCCTAGCCCTAAACTCTGTCTTATGAAGTCAAGCATGCATGAAGAGAAGTGGTTTTTGGTTTCAAACATGGAAATTTCAAAAAACCTCCCTAGAGCTACATTTTGGAGTGACTAAGAAGGATAGATGCTTAATTTTTCATATTCATGATTTAAACTTGTTTAAACCATGGTCAAACCTAGGATTTGACCAAGATTCAAATGGGCATAATTTAAAAAAAATCAAAAAATGAAAAACCAAGGCACATAGTCTTCTTATGTCATATAGTAAGCATTCAATTAAGTTGATAAACAAGGTCTAGACATATTCAAACCAGGAAAATCATGTATCTACCCCCTAACCCTAGCTAAACTATATCTTATGAAGTCAAGCATGCATGAAGAGAAGTGGTTTTTGGTTTCAAACGTTTAAGCGAAAAGCCCCTTTTCAAATATTTCAAACTTATTCAAATTTGGTTCAAATTTGAAAGACATACAAGTTATAGCACACATAGTGCATACATTTTCACACATACTGCACTTGATGCTAACCCTATAGTTTGAGGCCATTTGGATGAGGTCAAAAAAAATCTTGGATTAGAATCGTGTTGTTCGAACCCCGTAGTTGGATTTTTTTTGAACCTTGATCTATAGAACTGGGCAAAACCCTAGTTTAACCTATTTAATTATAGATTCGTATATCGATTTTTCTACAGTACCTTTTTATTATTACTATGCAACACATGTGTGTTTGCCCGTCGAGTGAAACTCGGAGGAAGAGGGATCGCTCGGAAGGAGAGAAGAAGGGAGAGCATTATGGTGTCTCCCCTTTTTCGGGTGATGATGTTGACTGTTGTGCAGGGTTTGTCAGTGAGCAGGAGGTGCGAGCGAGCGAGCGCTCGAGCGAGGCAAAGAATGAGAGAGATTTTTTTTATGAGAGGGACAACCGAAGGATCCTGAAGGACCCAGAGACGTCCAAGATCACGCATCCCGAATTCTGATGCGTCTTCTCTTGACAAAGAAGATGGCTGGGAGTTTGCGTACCTATTGCACGTGACTTGTGCTCACTGAAGTGTGGGACCTCACGCATGGGCACCACACGTAAGTGACAGACCTATTGGTGTAAAAACTCGATTGATTATTATAGTGCATTAGAACAAAGTTTCCTATGGATTCAAAGGGTAGGAAATCCAAGTTAACTCATTTACATCCATGAAGCAAAGTTAACATATCTATCAGTTGGTACATTTTGGAGTGACTAAGAAGCATCCATGCTTACTTATTCGTTTTCACGTGTTAAACTTGTCTAAATCTTGGTCAAACCAAGGATTTGACCAAGATTCAAATGGGCAGAAAAATAAAAAAAAAACAGAAAAATGAAAAACCAAATCAAATAGTTTTCTTATGTCACATAGTAAGCATTAAAGTTGATAAACATGTTGCCAAACTATTTGAAGGGCTATTTTCTAAAACACTAGTATGGCAGTATGGTATTTTCCCTAGCTATGTAGAAAATGATGAACAATCCATGCCTTTTGATTGCCTTTTTTGAACCACCTTTGGCTTGACTTCAAATTTAGGTAGGGCAAAATCATGCGGGGAGGGGACGAGTGTTTCTTTTGGATGCATCGCTCGTATTTGCAAGTTTAAATCATGAATATGAAAAATTAAGCATCTATCCTTCTTAGTCACTCCAAAACTCTTGGGAGGGTTTTTGAAAATTCCATATTTGAAACCAAAAACACTTCTCTTCATGCATGCTTGACTTCATAAGACAGAGTTTAGGGTTAGGGGTAGATATATACATGATTTTATGGTTTGAATATCTCTAAACCTTGTTTATCAACTTGAATAATGCTTACTATATATATGACATAAGAATGCTATGTCCTTTGTTTTTCATTCTTTTGATTTTTTTTCTGAATTTTTATGCCCATTTGAATCTTTTGGTCAAATCCTAGGTTTGACCCAGATTTAAACAAGTTTAAAACATGAAAATGAAAAGGGAAGCTTGTATCCTTCTTAGTCACTCTAAAATGAAGTTTTTGGGATGTTCTTGAAATTTCCATGTTTGAAACCCAAAACGACTTCTTTTCATGCTTGACTTCATAAGACAGAATTTAGGGGTTAGGGGTAGATACATGATTTGTCTAGTTTGAATATGTCTAGACATTGTTTATCAATTTTAATGCTTACTATATGACATAAGAAGACTATGTGCTTTGCTTACTATATGACATAAGAAGACTATGTGATTTGACCAAGATAATTTAAATAAGTTTAAAACATGAAAATGAAAAGGGAAGCTTGTATCCTTCTTAGTCACTCGAAAATGGAAATTTTTTGGGAGGTTTTTGAAATTTCCATGTTTGAAACCCAAAACCACTTCTCTTCATGCTAGACTTCATAAGACAAAGTTTAGGGGTTAGGGGGTAGATACATGGTTTGTCTAGTTTGAATATGTCTAGACCTTGTTTATCAAATTGAATGCTTACTAGCTACATGACATAATAAGAAGACTATGTACTTTGGTTTTTCATTTTCTATTTTTTTTAAATTTTCTGCCCATTTGAATCTTGGTCAAATCCTAGGTTTGACCTTGATTTAAACAAGTTTAAAACATGAATATGAAAAATTAAGCATCTATCATTCTTAAGTCACTCCAAAATGTAACTCTTGGGATGGTTTTTGAAATTTCCATGTTTGAAACCAAAAACCACTTCTCTGCATGCTTGACTCTCATAAAATCGACCGAGATTAGGGTTAGTGCGTAGATACATGATTTGTCTGGTTTGAATACGTCCAAACATTGTTTATCAACTTGAATGCTTACTATATGACATAAGAAGACTATATGCTTTTAAAATTCAAACATATGGTAAGCATTCTTATGTCATATAGTAAGCATTCAAGTTGATAAACAAGGTTTTGACATATTCAAACAAGACAAATCATGTATCTACCACCTAACCCTAAACTCGGTCAATTTTATGAAAGTCTAGCATGAAGAGAAGTGGTTTTTTGTTTCAACATGGAAATTTCAAAAAACCTCCCAAGAGTTACATTTTGGAGTGACTTAAGAAGGATAGATGCTTAATTTTTCATATTCATGTTTTAAACTTGTTTAAATCATGGCCAGACACCTAGGATTTGACCAAGATTCAAATGGGTAGAAAAATTAAAAAAATCAGAAAAATAAAAAACAAATTATATAGTCTTCTTATGTCATGTAGTAAGCATTCAAGTTGATAAACAAGGTCTAGACATATTCAAACTAGACAAACCAGTATTTGAAATTTTATACCCATTTGAATCTTGGTCAAATCCTAGGTTTCACCAAGATTTGAATAAGTTTAAAACATGAATATGAAAAAGTGAGCATGTATGCTTCTCAGTCACTCTAAAATGTAGCTCTTGTTGGGAGGGTTTTTGAAATTTCCATGTTTGAAACCAAAAACAACTTCTCTTCCTGCATGCTTGCCTTCATAAGACAGAGTTTAGGGTTAGGGGTAGATATATACATGATTTTCTGGTTTGAATATGTCTAGAGCTTGTTTATCAACTTGAATGCTTACTATATATGTGACATAAGAATGCTATGTCCTTTGTTTTTTCATTCTATTGTTTTTTTTTCTGATTTTTTATGCCCATTTGAATCTTTTGGTCAAATCCTAGGTTTGACCAATATTTAAACAAGTTTAAAACAAGAAAATGAAAAGGTAATCATGGATCCTTCTTAGTCACTCTAAAATGAAGCTTTTGGGATGTTCTTGAAATTTCCATGTTTGAAACCCAAAACGACTTCTTTTCATGCTTGACTTCATAAGACAGAATTTAGGGGTTAGGGGTAGATACATGATTTGTCTAGTTTGAATATGTCTAGACATTGTTTATCAATTTTAATGCTTACTATATGACATAAGAAGACTATGTGCTTTGCTTACTATATGACATAAGAAGACTATGTGATTTGACCAAGATAATTTAAATAAGTTTAAAACATGAAAATGAAAAGGGAAGCTTGTATCCTTCTTAGTCACTCGAAAATGGAACTTTTTGGGAGGTTTTTGAAATTTCCATGTTTGAAACCCAAAACCACCTCTCTTCATGCTAGACTTCATAAGACAAAGTTTAGGGGTTAGGGGGTAGATACATGGTTTGTCTAGTTTGAATATGTCTAGACCTTGTTTATCAAATTGAATGCTTACTAGCTACATGACATAATAAGAAGACTATGTACTTTGGTTTTTCATTTTCTATTTTTTTAAATTTTCTGCCCATTTGAATCTTGGTCAAATCCTAGGTTTGACCATGATTTAAACAAGTTTAAAATATGAATATGAAAAATTAAGCATCTATCATTCTTAAGTCACTCCAAAATGTAACTCTTGGGAGGGTTTTTGAAATTTCCATGTTTGAAACCAAAAACCACTTATCTTCATGCTTGACTCTCATAAAATCGACCGAGATTAGGGTTAGGGCGTAGATACATGATTTGTCTGGTTTGAATACGTCCAAACATTGTTTATCAACTTGAATGCTTACTATATGACATAAGAAGACTATATGCTTTTAAAATTCAAACATATGGTAAGAATTCTTATGTCATATAGTAAGCATTCAAGTTGATAAACAAGGTTTGGACATATTCAAACAAGACAAATCATGTATCTACCACCTAACCCTAAACTCGGTCAATTTTATGAAAGTCTAGCATGAAGAGAAGTGGTTTTTTGTTTCAACATGGAAATTTCAAAAAACCTCCCAAGAGTTACATTTTGGAGTGACTTAAGAAGGATAGATGCTTAATTTTTCATATTCATGTTTTAAACTTGTTTAAATCATGGTCAGACACCTAGGATTTGACCAAGATTCAAATGGGTAGAAAAATTAAAAAAATCAGAAACATAAAAAACAAATTATATAGTCTTCTTATGTCATGTAGTAAGCATTCAAGTTGATAAACAAGGTCTAGACATATTCAAACTAGACAAACCAGTATTTAAATTTTTATACCCATTTGAATCTTGGTCAAATCCTAGGTTTCATTAAGATTTGAATAAGTTTAAAACATGAATATGAAAAAGTGAGCATGTATGCTTCTCAGTCACTCTAAAATGTAGCTCTTGTTGGGAGGGTTTTTGAAATTTCCATGTTTGAAACCAAAAACAACTTCTCTTCCTGCATGCTTGCCTTCATAAGACAGAGTTTAGGGTTAGGGGTAGATATATACATGATTTTATGGTTTGAATATGTCTAGACCTTGTTTATCAACTTGAATAATGCTTACTATATTTATGACATAAGAATGCTATGTCCTTTGTTTTTCATTCTTTTGATTTTTTTTTTCTGAATTTTTATGCCCATTTGAATCTTTTGGTCAAATCCTAGGTTTGGCCAAGATTTAAACAAGTTTAAAACATGAAAATGAAAAGGGAAGCTTGTATCCTTCTTAGTCACTCTAAAATGAAGTTTTTGCGTTTTTTTTTTGAAATTTCCATGTTTGAAACCCAAAACCATTTCTCTTCATGCTTGAGTTCATAAGACAGAGTTTAGGGTTAGGTGGTTGATACATGATTTGTATGTTTTGAATATGTCTAGAGACCTTGTTTATGATTACTATATATATGACATAATAAGACCTTGGTTTTTCATTTTCATTTTTTTGATTTTTTGAATTTTTATGCCCATTTGAATCTTGGTCAAATTCTAGGTTTGGCCAAGATTTGAACAAGTTTAAATCATGAATTTGAAAAATTAAGCATCTATCCTTCTTAGTCACTCCAAAACTCTTGGGAGGGTTTTTGAAATTTCCATGTTTGAGACCAAAACCACTTCTCTTCATGCATGCTTGACTTCATAAGACAGAGTTTAATTAGGGTTAAGTTAGGGGTAGGTATATACATGATTTTCTGGTTTGAATATGTATAGGCCTTGTTTATCAACTTGAATGCTAACTATATATATGACATAAGAATGCTATGTCCTTTGTTTTTTCATTCTCTTGATTTTTTCTGAATTGTTATGCCCATTTGAATCTTTTGGTCAAATCATAGGTTTGACCAATATTTAAACAAGTTTAAAACAAGAAAATGAAAAGGTAATCATGGATCCTTCTTAGTCACTCTAAAATGAAGCTTTTGGGATGTTCTTGAAATTTACATGTTTGAAACCCAAAACCACTTCTCTTCATGCTTGACTTCATAAGACAGAATTTAGCGGTTAGGGGTAGATACATGATTTGTCTAGTTTGAATATGTCTAGACCTTGTTTATCAATTTTAATGCTTACTATATGACATAAGAAGACTATGTGCTTTGCTTACTATATGACATAAGAAGACTATGTGATTTGACCAAGATAATTTAAACAAGTTTAAAACATGAAAATGAAAAGGGAAGCTTGCATCCTTCTTAGTCACTAGAAAATGGAACTTTTTTGGGAGGTTTTTGAAATTTCCATGTTTGAAACCCAAAACCACTTCTCTTCATGCTTGACTTCATAAACATGAAAAGGAAGACTATTTGCTAACGGAGGGAGTAAGCACTCTTGCTATCAAAAGTACCAAACGATGCATACCAAAATGATTTTTTAGAGGAATACTAGTTCAGATTATTTAATTTTATATTAGCAAGCCAAAATCGAACCCCGTAGTTGCATTTTCTGAAATTGATCCGTAGTACTGTGCAGAACCCTAGTTTAACTTATTAATAGATTCGTAGGTCGATTTTTTTACGTTTTTATTATTATTATTACTAGGCAGCACATGTGTTTGCCCGTCCAGTGAAACTCTTTCATTTCATTTTTATTTTCCGCAAGGTCGGGAATCGGAGGAAGAGGGATCACACGGGAGGAGACGAAGGGAGAGCAGTCACGGGGCCCCACTTATTTATGGTGTCTACATTTTTTCGGGTGATTTGACTGTTGTGCAGGGTTGTCAGTGCGCAGAGGGTGCGAGCGAGCAAGGCCGAGAATGAGAGAGATGTTTTTTTTGTTGGAGGGACAACCGAACGATCCTGAAGGACCCAGATTTCCAATACGCATCAGAGAGCAGTTTACAGCATGACACAAAATAAATAGGAAATTACGTCTAAATCCCTAAGATTTACATGGTAGACCCCAGGCTGAAAGCAAGAAATGCGATCGGGTCCTTAACAGCCACCGTCCGGATTGATCCTCGTCGCAGCCGGGCACGAACCACTTGGCGCGACCAAATCGCCATGGCTAAAGAGCCTGCACACCATGGCTTCCGAGCTGAGCTAGAAACGCCCTGCCAAAACCGGTAGCCAACGGAGGTGGATAATTGGAGAGAGAGAGAGAGAGTCTTGATGCATCTCGCTTGACAAAGAATATGGCTGGGAGTTTGCTTACCTAGCGTACGTGACTTGTGCTCACTGAAGTGTGGGACCTCACGCATGGGAACCACACGTAAGTGACAGACTTGTTGCTCTAATAACTCGGGTGATTATTATACTGTATTAGTACATAGTTTCCTATAGATCCTTCTTAGTCACTCCAAAATGAAGCTTTTGGGAGGTTTTTGAATTTTCCATGTTTGAAACCAAAAACCACTTCTCTTCATGCATGCTTGACTTCATAAGACAGAGTTTAGCTAGGGTTAGGGGTAGATACATGATTTTCCTGGTTTGAATATGTCTAGACCTTGTTTATCAACTTAATTGAATGCTTACTACATGACATAAGAAGACTACGTGCCTTGGTTTTTCATTTTTTAAAATTTTATGCCCATTTGAATCTTGGTCAAATCCTAGGTTTTTCATTATTTTGATTTTTTTGAATTTTTATGCACATTTGAACGTTTTGGTCAAATCCTTGGTTGGGACCAAGATTTAAACAAGTTTAAAACATGAAAATGAAAATGGAAGCTTGTATCCTTCTTAGTCACTCTAAAATGAAGTTTTTGCGAGTGTTTTTGAAATTTCCATGTTTGAAACCCAAAACCACTTCTGTTCATGCTAGACTTCATAAGACAGAGTTTAGGGGTTAGGGGGTACATACATGGTTTGTCTAGTTTGAATATGTCTAGACCTTGTTTATCAAATTGAATGCTTACTAGCTACATGACATAAGAAGACTATGTACTTTGGTTTTTCATTTTGCTATTTTTTCATTTTCTGTCCATTTGAATCTTGGTCAAATCCTAGGTTTGACCATGATTTATACAAGTTTAAAACATGAATATGAAAAATTAAGCATCTATCCTTCTTAAGTCACTCCAAAATGTAACTCTTGGGAGGGTTTTTGAAATTTCCATGTTTGAAACCAAAAACCACTTCTCGTCATGCTTGACTTTCATAAAATCGACCGAGATTAGGGTTAGGGGGTAGATACATGATTTGTCTGGTTTGAATATGTCCAAACATTATTTATGAACTTGAATGCTTACTATATGACATAAGAAGACTATATGCTTTTAAAATTCAAACATATGGTAAGCATTCTTATGTCATATATTAAGCATTCAACAGTTGATAAACAAGGTTTGGACATATTCAAACCAGACAAATCATGTATCTACCACCTAACCCTCAACTAGCTCGGTCGATTTTATGAAAGTCTAGCATGAAGAGAAGTGGTTTTTGGTTTCAAACATGGAAATTTCAAAAAAAACTCCCAAGAGTTACATTTTGGAGTGACTTAAGAAGGATAGATGCTTAATTTCTCATATTCATGTTTTAAACTTGTTTAAATCATGGTCAAACACCTAGGATTTGACCTAGATTCAAATGGGTAGAAAATTTAAAAAAATCAAAAAAATGAAAAACCAAAGTATATAGTCTTCTTATGTCATGTAGTAAGCATTCAAGTTGATAAACACGGTCTAGACATATTCAAACTAGACAAACCAGTATCTACCCCCTAACCCCTAAACTCTGTCTTATGAAGTCTAGCATGAAGAGAAGTGGTTTTGGGTTTCAAACATGGAAATTTCAAAAACCTCCCAAAATCTTCATTTTAGAGTGACTAAGAAGGATACAAGCTTCCCTTTTCATTTTCATGTTTTAAACTTGTTTAAATCTTGGCCAAACCTAGGATTTGACCAAAAGATTCAAATGGGCATAGAAATTCAGAAAAAAATCAAAAGAATGAAAAACAAAGGACATAGCATTCTTATGTCATATATATAGTAAGCATTCAAGTTGATAAACAAGGTCCAGACATATTCAAACCAGAAAATCATGTATATATCTACCCCTAACCCTAAACTCTGTCTTATGAAGTCAAGCATGCATGAAGAGAAGTGGTTTTTGGTTTCAAACGTTTAAGCCAAAAGCCCCTTTTCAAATATTTCAAACTTATTCAAATTTGGTTCAAATTTGAAAGACATACAAGTTATAGCACACATAGTGCATACATTTTCACACATACTGCACTTGATGCTAACCCTATAGTTTGAGGCCATTTGGATGAGGTCGAAAAAAATCTTGGATTAGAATCGTGTTGTTCGAACCCCGTAGTTGGATTTTTTTTGAACCTTGATCTATAGAACTGGGCAAAACCCTAGTTTAACCTATTTAATTATAGATTCGTATATCGATTTTTCTACAGTACCTTTTTATTATTACTATGCAGCACATGTGTGTTTGCCCGTCGAGTGAAACTCGGAGGAAGAGGGATCGCTCGGAAGGAGAGAAGAAGGGAGAGCATTATGGTGTCTCCCCTTTTTCGGGTGATGATGTTGACTGTTGTGCAGGGTTTGTCAGTGAGCAGGAGGTGCGAGCGAGCGGCTTCGAGCGAGGCCGAGAATGAGAGAGATTTTTTTATGAGAGGGACAACCGAAGGATCTGAAGGACCCAGAGACGTCCAAAGACGCATCTGAATTCCTGATGCGTCTTCTCTTGACAAAGAAGATGGCTGGGAGTTTGCGTACCTATTGCACGTGACTTGTGCTCACTGAAGTGTGGGACCTCACGCATGGGCACCACACGTAAGTGACAGACCTGTCGGTGTAAAAACTCGATTGATTATTATAGTGCATTAGAACAAAGTTTCCTATGGATTCAAAGGGTAGGAAATCCAAGTTAACTCATTTACATCCATGAAGCAAAGTTAACATATCTATCAGTTGGTACATTTTGGAGTGACTAAGAAGCATCCATGCTTACTTATTCGTTTTCACGTGTTAAACTTGTCTAAATCTTGGTCAAACCAAGGATTTGACCAAGATTCAAATGGGAAGAAAAAAAAACAGAAAAATGAAAAACCAAATCAAATAGTTTTCTTATGTCACATAGTAAGCATTAAAGTTGATAAACATGTTGCCAAACTATTTGAAGGGCTATTTTCTAAAACACTAGTATGGCAGTATGGTATTTTCCCTAGCTATGTAGAAAATGATGAACGATCCATGCCTTTTGATTGCCTTTTTTGAACCACCTTTGGCTTGACTTCAAATTTAGGTAGGGCAAAATCATGCGGGGAGGGGATGAGTGTTTCTTTTGGATGCATCGCTCATATTTGCAAGTTTAAATCATGAATATGAAAAATTAAGCATCTATCCTTCTTAGTCACTCCAAAACTCTTGGGAGGGTTTTTGAAATTTCCATGTTTGAAACCAAAAACAACTTCTCTTCCTGCATGCTTGCCTTCATAAGACAGAGTTTAGGGTTAGGGGTAGATATATACATGATTTTATGGTTTGAATATGTCTAGACCTTGTTTATCAACTTGAATAATGCTTACTATATTTATGACATAAGAATGCTATGTCCTTTGTTTTTCATTCTTTTGATTTTTTTCTGAATTTTTATGCCCATTTGAATCTTTTGGTCAAATCCTAGGTTTGGCCAATATTTAAACAAGTTTAAAACATGAAAATGAAAAGGGAAGCTTGTATCCTTCTTAGTCACTCTAAAATGAAGTTTTTGGTTTTTTTTTGAAATTTCCATGTTTGAAACCCAAAACCACTTCTCTTCATGCTTGAGTTCATAAGACAGAGTTTAGGGTTAGGTGGTAGATACATGATTTGTATGTTTTGAATATGTCTAGAGACCTTGTTTATGATTACTATATATATGACATAATAAGACCTTGGTTTTTCATATATTTTTTTGATTTTTTGAATTTTTATGCCCATTTGAATCTTGGTCAAATTCTAGGTTTGACCAAGATAATTTAAATAAGTTTAAAACATGAAAATGAAAAGGGAAGCTTGTATCCTTCTTAGTCACTCGAAAATGGAACTTTTTTGGGAGGTTTTTGAAATTTCCATGTTTGAAACCCAAAACCACTTCTCTTCATGCTAGACTTCATAAGACAAAGTTTAGGGGTTAGGGGGTAGATACATGGTTTGTCTAGTTTGAATATGTCTAGACCTTGTTTATCAAATTGAATGCTTACTAGCTACATGACATAATAAGAAGACTATGTACTTTGGTTTTTCATTTTCTATTTTTTTAAATTTTCTGCCCATTTGAATCTTGGTCAAATCCTAGGTTTGACCATGATTTAAACAAGTTTAAAACATGAATATGAAAAATTAAGCATCTATCATTCTTAAGTCACTCCAAAATGTAACTCTTGGGAGGGTTTTTGAAATTTCCATGTTTGAAACCAAAAACCACTTCTCTTCATGCTTGACTCTCATAAAATTGACCGAGATTAGGGTTAGGGCGTAGATACATGATTTGTCTGGTTTGAATACGTCCAAACATTGTTTATCAACTTGAATGCTTACTATATGACATAAGAAGACTATATGCTTTTAAAATTCAAACATATGGTAAGCATTCTTATGTCATATAGTAAGCATTCAAGTTGATAAACAAGGTTTGGACATATTCAAACAAGACAAATCATGTATCTACCACCTAACCCTAAACTCGGTCAATTTTATGAAAGTCTAGCATGAAGAGAAGTGGTTTTTTGTTTCAACATGGAAATTTCAAAAAACCTCCCAAGAGTAACATTTTGGAGTGACTTAAGAAGGATAGATGCTTAATTTTTCATATTCATGTTTTAAACTTGTTTAAATCATGGCCAGACACCTAGCAGGATTTGACCAAGATTCAAATGGGTAGAAAAATTAAAAAAATCAGAAAAATAAAAAACAAATTATATAGTCTTCTTATGTCATGTAGTAAGCATTCAAGTTGATAAACAAGGTCTAGACATATTCAAACTAGACAAACCAGTATTTGAATTTTTATACCCATTTGAATCTTGGTCAAATCCTAGGTTTCACCAAGATTTGAATAAGTTTAAAACATGAATATGAAAAAGTGAGCATGTATGCTTCTCAGTCACTCTAAAATGTAGCTCTTGTTGGGAGGGTTTTTGAAATTTCCATGTTTGAAACCAAAAACAACTTCTCTTCCTGCATACTTGCCTTCATAAGACAGAGTTTAGGGTTAGGGGTAGATATATACATGATTTTATGGTTTAAATATGTCTAGACCTTGATTATCAACTTGAATGCTTACTATATATGTGACATAAGAATGCTATGTCCTTTGTTTTTTCATTCTCTTGATTTTTTTTCTGATTTTTATGCCCATTTAAATCTTTTGGTCAAATCCTAGGTTTGACCAATATTTAAACAAGTTTAAAACAAGAAAATGAAAAGGTAATCATGGATCCTTCTTAGTCACTCTAAAATGAAGCTTTTGGGATGTTCTTGAAATTTCCATGTTTGAAACCCAAAACGACTTCTTTTCATGCTTGACTTCATAAGACAGAATTTAGGGGTTAGGGGTAGATACATGATTTGTCTAGTTTGAATATGTCTAGACATTGTTTATCAATTTTAATGCTTACTATATGACATAAGAAGACTATGTGCTTTGCTTACTATATGACATAAGAAGACTATGTGATTTGACCAAGATAATTTAAATAAATTTAAAACATGAAAATGAAAAGGGAAGCTTGTATTCTTCTTAGTCACTCGAAAATGGAACTTTTTTGGGAGGTTTTTGAAATTTCCATGTTTGAAACCCAAAACCACTTCTCTTCATGCTAGACTTCATAAGACAAAGTTTAGGGGTTAGGGGGTAGATACATGGTTTGTCTAGTTTGAATATGTCTAGACCTTGTTTATCAAATTGAATGCTTACTAGCTACATGACATAATAAGAAGACTATGTACTTTGGTTTTTCATTTTCTATTTTTTAAATTTTCTGCCCATTTGAATCTTGGTCAAATCCTAGGTTTGACCATGATTTAAACAAGTTTAAAACATGAATATGAAAAATTAAGCATCTATCATTCTTAAGTCACTCCAAAATGTAACTCTTGGGAGGGTTTTTGAAATTTCCATGTTTGAAACCAAAAACCACTTCTCTTCATGCTTGACTCTCATAAAATTGACCGAGATTAGGGTTAGGGCGTAGATACATGATTTGTCTGGTTTGAATACGTCCAAACATTGTTTATCAACTTGAATGCTTACTATATGACATAAGAAGACTATATGCTTTTAAAATTCAAACATATGGTAAGCATTCTTATGTCATATAGTAAGCATTCAAGTTGATAAACAAGGTTTGGACATATTCAAACAAGACAAATCATGTATCTACCACCTAACCCTAAACTCGGTCAATTTTATGAAAGTCTAGCATGAAGAGAAGTGGTTTTTTGTTTCAACATGGAAATTTCAAAAAACCTCCCAAGAGTTACATTTTGGAGTGACTTAAGAAGGATAGATGCTTAATTTTTCATATTCATGTTTTAAACTTGTTTAAATCATGGCCAGACACCTAGCAGGATTTGACCAAGATTCAAATGGGTAGAAAAATTTAAAAAATCAGAAAAATAAAAAACAAATTATCTAGTCTTCTTATGTCATGTAGTAAGCATTCAAGTTGATAAACAAGGTCTAGACATATTCAAACTAGACAAACCAGTATCTACCCCCTAACCCCTAAACTCTGTCTTATGAAGTCTAGCATGAAGAGAAGTGGTTTTGGGTTTCAAACATGGAAATTTCAAAAACCTCCCAAAATCTTCATTTTAGAGAGACTAAGAAGGATACAAGCTTCCCTTTTCATTTTCATGTTTTAAACTTGTTTAAATCTTGGCCAAACCTAGGATTTGACCAAAAGATTCAAATGGGCATAGAAATTCAGAAAAAAATCAAAAGAATGAAAAACCAAAGGACATAGCATTCTTATGTCATATATATAGTAAGCATTCAAGTTGATAAACAAGGTCTAGACATATTCAAACCAGAAAATCATGTATATATCTACCCCTAACCCTAAACTCTGTCTTATGAAGTCAAGCATGCATGAAGAGAAGTGGTTTTTGGTTTCAAACATGGAAATTTCAAAAAACCTCCCTAGAGCTACATTTTGGAGTGACTAAGAAGGATAGATGCTTAATTTTTCATATTCATGATTTAAACTTGTTTAAACCATGGTCAAACCTAGGATTTGACCAAGATTCAAATGGGCATAATTTAAAAAAAAATCAAAAAATGAAAAACCAAGGCACATAGTCTTCTTATGTCATATAGTAAGCATTCAATTAAGTTGATAAACAAGGTCTAGACATATTCAAACCAGGAAAATCATGTATCTACCCCCTAATCCTAGCTAAACTATGTCTTATGAAGTCAAGCATGCATGAAGAGAAGTGGTTTTTGGTTTCAAACGTTTAAGCCAAAAGCCCCTTTTCAAATATTTCAAACTTATTCAAATTTGGTTCAAATTTGAAAAACATACAAGTTATAGCACACATAGTGCATACATTTTCACACATACTGCACTTGATGCTAACCCTATAGTTTGAGGCCATTTGGATGAGGTCGAAAAAATCTTGGATTAGAATCGTGTTGTTCGAACCCTGTAGTTGGATTTTTTTTGAACCTTGATCTATAGAACTGGGCAAAACCCTAGTTTAACCTATTTAATTATAGATTCATATATCGATTTTTCTACAGTACCTTTTTATTATTACTATGCAGCACATGTGTGTTTGCCCGTCGAGTGAAACTCGGAGGAAGAGGGATCGCTCGGAAGGAGAGAAGAAGGGAGAGCATTATGGTGTCTCCCCTTTTTCGGGTGACGATGTTGACTGTTGTGCGGAGGTTTGTCGGTGAGCAGGAGGCGCGAGCGAGCCAGCGCGCGAGCGCTGCCGACAATGCGAGAGATTCTTATGAGAGGGACAACCGAAGGATCCTGAAGGACCCAGAGACGTCCAGTACGCATCCTGAATTCCTGATGCGTCTTCTCTTGACAAAGAAGATGGCTGGGAGTTTGCGTACCTATTGCACGTGACTTGTGCTCACTGAAGTGTGGGACCTCACGCATGGGCACCACACGTAAGTGACAGACCTGTTGGTGTAAAAACTCGATTGATTATTATAGTGCATTAGAACAAAGTTTCCTATGGATTCAAAGGGTAGGAAATCCAAGTTAACTCATTTACATCCATGAAGCAAAGTTAACATATCTATCAGTTGGTACATTTTGGAGTGACTAAGAAGCATCCATGCTTACTTATTCGTTTTCACATGTTAAACTTGTCTAAATCTTGGTCAAACCAAGGATTTGACCAAGATTCAAATGGGCAGAAAAATAAAAAAAAAAACAGAAAAATGAAAAACCAAATCAAATAGTTTTCTTATGTCACATAGTAAGCATTAAAGTTGATAAACATGTTGCCAAACTATTTGAAGGGCTATTTTCTAAAACACTAGTATGGCAGTATGGTATTTTCCCTAGCTATGTAGAAAATGATGAACAATCCATGCCTTTTGATTGCCTTTTTTGAACCACCTTTGGCTTGACTTCAAATTTAGGTAGGGCAAAATCATGCGGGGAGGGGACGAGTGTTTCTTTTGGATGCATCGCTCGTATTTGCAAGTTTAAATCATGAATATGAAATATTAAGCATCTATCCTTCTTAGTCACTCCAAAACTCTTGGGAGGGTTTTTGAAATTTCCATGTTTGAAACCAAAAACAACTTCTCTTCATGCATGCTTGACTTCATAAGACAGAGTTTAGGGTTAGGGGTAGATATATACATGATTTTCTGGTTTGAATATGTCTAGACCTTGTTTATCAACTTGAATGCTTACTATATATATGACATAAGAATGCTATGTCCTTTGTTTTTTCATTCTCTTGATTTTTTTTCTGATTTTTTATGCCCATTTGAATCTTTTGGTCAAATCCTAGGTTTGACCAATATTTAAACAAGTTTAAAACAAGAAAATGAAAAGGTAATCATGGATCCTTCTTAGTCACTCTAAAATGAAGCTTTTGGGATGTTCTTGAAATTTCCATGTTTGAAACCTAAAACGACTTCTTTTCATGCTTGACTTCATAAGACAAAATTTAGGGGTTAGGGGTAGATACATGATTTGTCTAGTTTGAATATGTCTAGACATTGTTTATCAATTTTAATGCTTACTATATGACATAAGAAGACTATGTGCTTTGCTTACTATATGACATAAGAAGACTATGTGATTTGACCAAGATAATTTAAATAAGTTTAAAACATGAAAATGAAAAGGGAAGCTTGTATCCTTCTTAGTCACTCGAAAATGGAACTTTTTTGGGAGGTTTTTGAAATTTCCATGTTTGAAACCCAAAACCACTTCTCTTCATGCTAGACTTCATAAGACAAAGTTTAGGGGTTAGGGGGTAGATACATGGTTTGTCTAGTTTGAATATGTCTAGACCTTGTTTATCAAATTGAATGCTTACTAGCTACATGACATAATAAGAAGACTATGTACTTTGGTTTTTCATTTTCTATTTTTTTAAATTTTCTGCCCATTTGAATCTAGGTCAAATCCTAGGTTTGACCATGATTTAAACAAGTTTAAAACATGAATATGAAAAATTAAGCATCTATCATTCTTAAGTCACTCCAAAATGTAACTCTTGGGAGGGTTTTTGAAATTTCCATGTTTGAAACCAAAAACCACTTCTCTTCATGCTTGACTCTCATAAAATCGACCGAGATTAGGGTTAGGGCGTAGATACATGATTTGTCTGGTTTGAATACGTCCAAACATTGTTTATCAACTTGAATGCTTACTATATGACATAAGAAGACTATATGCTTTTAAGATTCAAACATATGGTAAGCATTCTTATGTCATATAGTAAGCATTCAAGTTGATAAACAAGGTTTGGACATATTCAAACAAGACAAATCATGTATCTACCACCTAACCCTAAACTCGGTCAATTTTATGAAAGTCTAGCATGAAGAGAAGTGGTTTTTTTGTTTCAACATGGAAATTTCAAAAAACCTCCCAAGAGTTACATTTTGGAGTGACTTAAGAAGGATAGATGCTTAATTTTTCATATTCATGTTTTAAACTTGTTTAAATCATGGTCAGACACCTAGGATTTGACCAAGATTCAAATGGGTAGAAAAATTAAAAAAATCAGAAAAATAAAAAACAAATTATATAGTCTTCTTATGTCATGTAGTAAGCATTCAAGTTGATAAACAAGGTCTAGACATATTCAAACTAGACAAACCAGTATCTACCCCCTAACCCCTAAACTCTTTCTTATGAAGTCTAGCATGAAGAGAAGTGGTTTTGGGTTTCAAACATGGAAATTTCAAAAACCTCCCAAAATCTTCATTTTAGAGTGACTAAGAAGGATACAAGCTTCCCTTTTCATTTTCATGTTTTAAACTTGTTTAAATCTTGGCCAAACCTAGGATTTGACCAAAAGATTCAAATGGGCATAGAAATTCAGAAAAAAATCAAAAGAATGAAAAACCAAAGGACATAGCATTCTTATGTCATATATCACTACTAGGAAATGCCTTACCGCCGGCGTCCCAAAATGCCTTACCGCCGGCGTTTACGCATTCGCCGGCGATCACCTCGCCGGTGGTAATGTCTTATCGCCGGCGTTTTCCAAATCGCCGGTGGTAACTGCCATTATCCCCGGCGCTTTCCCCGAATCGCCGGCGGTAATGACTTAGCACAGGCGGTTTGCGAATTCGCCGGGGGTAATCTGCTGCAGCGCTGGCGATTTCAATTTCGCCAGGGGTACAGTTTAGGGGCGCCGGTGGTATTGTTTACAGGATTAAAAAAATAAAACTCGAAATATACACCAGAATACACACAGAATACACAGTATACCAGAATACACAGAATACACAGTATACCAGAATACACAGAATACACAGAATACACAGTTATATAGAAAGTCCCAAATGTTCATAACATGCATGCATTAATAACACAAGTTTAGATACTAGATAGTTGACCATATGGTTCAAACTCGAAGTAGCACATGTTACAGAAATACATATAAGTCCAGTATCGATGACCTAGCTAAACAACAATGACATAATAAACTAGAGAGACGGTGGCGGCAAGCATCATCACGATGAAAGGGGTCCTCCACATCTCCCTCCTCTGTCCCGCTCGAAAGTTGGCGTATCGAGTTTCCGCCTCCTCCAAAGTGGTGTACCCCTTGTAGCTGTTGCCGCTGAAACGGTGGACCTGCCTCCTACAGTCTTCCCAGTCCTAGTAGACTCCAGGAACCCTGCCGTGATAGACGACATAGTACGTCATCTATGCAAACACAGAAAAAAGAAATGAAAGTTGTTAGTACATTAGTAGAGAGAGATATAACATAGAGTAGTGCAAAGAAAAAGCATGGTAATTTTATGACTAACATTTGCAAAGGACAAAAGTGTTTGAGTCAAGTCGGCTTCGGCGGGAAGGGACGGATGCCCTCGAGCGTGTTGAATGTTCTGTCGTCACATCCATCTTCTAATCGGCCTTCTATCTCGGCCTTAGAAAGTGCGGGACCATAGTGGAACAAGCCACCATTACCGCAGAAATCCCTCCAGAGTATTGTGCAAATGGTCCGCTGGATGGCACGGAACTCGGCTCTCACGTTTTCATCGGTGGTGTCCGCCATGTTCACGAACATCCGCTGAAGACTGGATGGCAACAAGAGATCGTTCTGAGACCTTACAATCGACATCATCTGTAGGATGGCAAACCAGGCCTCCATCCCATTGTCATGCGCCGATTGCTTGAGGCAGGGGAACTTGGTTATGTAGTTGCACACATAGCAACCTTTCACTTTCTTCTCATGCCTGATTTTGTCGATGCCAACCTCGGCTATGAAGCCGCTGAGGGCTTTACCAAGTGTAGACTTAAGGTCGGTGAAGTCCTTGTCCGGATCAAGCCCGGAGTCGAGGTAACTGACATGTGAATGATACGGGTGAAAGAGGAGGAGGGTGCAGTACTTGAATCTGCGCAAAATGGAAATAAACCATCATACTCGATCAACTATGAAGGAAATTCATGAAAGAATGTAATAGAGGGTACTCTAGTAACCAAATACTTACTCGCGGAAATATGGTATGGCAAAGCATTTCTTATCCTTGTTTAACACCAAGAAATCCTTGATGTACTTCGCCAGAAACGCTTGTTCGTTCTGGACGACAGTTGGAGTCATGTAGAAGGGGTCCATGATAGCAATGTCCGCTGTGTTCTCCATGGGGATATCGTGCGCCATGCTGAGCGATAGGAGGCGGACCAAGTTTCGGTCGAGCTGTTGCATGTTCAAGAGCCTGAAGATGTCTTCATATCGAATGAACATCAAGTCCGCAGGGTATGTGGTGACAAAGCCAAAGCCACTGGGCACCTTGGCCGTCAAAACCGGGTACGAGGGATTTCTATCTCGAAGAAGTAGGTCCTCCTTCATTAGAACAGCATCATGCAAGCTCCTCATATCGGGCGTCACCTGCTGGACAATGTGTGCCGGCAGCATAGGCTGGCCTAGGTGATGCATCTTCCTCCACGGGGTCGGCAACTTGTCATTAACCACTTTCTTGCTTGCGGCAACATCTCCGAACTTCTTCCGCTTCCTGGCCTTCTTCTTACTGCAACTGGGAGTGGCGTTTTGTTTCATACCCTCCGTGGTCGCACCAAGGAGTGTCCTCGGGGTAAGCCCAACTCGGGGTGGAGCGGTGAAGGCGGTAGGGTCTTCCTGCTCGGGAGTTTCTTGTGAAAGGAACAACTTTTTCTTTAGCGTACGATCGGCGGGTGGCTTGTAAGGAGAAACCCCGTCGCCCTCCATCTCAGCGATGAACGTATCGATTGGAGCTTGATCGATGTCCAACGCATTGCCGTGCTGACTCTCGAGCTGACTGTCGGGCTGGCTATCGGGCCCAAAAGGACCACCAGCCGGTGGAGGACTCGGGGAAGCCGTCGCATCCTGAGGAGTGACCATGCCATAGCTTGCCTCCGAACCTGAGGCGGCGGTGTTCAGCCGAATTAGGGCTTTCGGCCATAGAAGGATGTGATTCTTGAGGTCCCCGAGAGTGAGCGGGGTTTCCGTTTCCGGGGGTTGATAAGGAGTATGGAGGTCTTGGCATCCCGGTAACGACCGGTTCACGCGAACCCGGCTCACGCTATCATCCATCCTGACGCAGTGGAAAATCAGCTGTGTTGGCAGGATGACACTGCCGCTCGCTACAGCCTTCAACTTGTTGTCCACATTCAGTAGCAAGGTGCAAGGAGTCGCGTTCTCCTGTGAAAACATGTGTAGGTCAGAGAGGGGCGACGACAAAGTAACTAATTTGTAGAGCTTGAGAGACTAAATTAATTACCGTGAGGGCATCGAGCTCGGCTCGCGTTGAAGGACCGAGGCCATGCGTGCAGGTGACTGAGGGGCTAGTACTGTGGCCCCCCAGGTCCGGCGAATCCTCTCTAGCGCCGACATTGCCGGCGGGTGGAGTCACCAAGTTGGGTGTGCATTGAGCGTGTCTAGTTGGAGGCCGGTTGTCCGAGTTGCTGGCGCCTAGGCTGATAACCGGCATCGGTCCCTTTTGGCCACCGGCGAAGTAATTCTTCATCGACAACACAAGATCAGGGATGATTTCATTGACCCTGGTGGCCACCGCGTCATCAACCTTGCTAGCAACCTCAGACGCGACGCGTTCTTGAACCTCGGCACCGACTCGTTGCTGAACCTCGACAGCGACGCGTTGCTCCATGGTTGTTTCCAAGTCGGCCACCTTTTTCAGAAGAGCCTCGTGCTCCCGGTCCTTCTGCGCCTGCCGCGACTCCTTAGTGCTTGCGGGCACGTCCAAGCCATAGTCGGCAAGCTTGTGACCTCCTCCGGCGCCGGGGACACGGTGGGGCTTGTCCAAAAGCGGTCGCGCCTTCACGGTGTTCAGACCCCTGATAAAAGGCGTGTCCCACGGGACTTTGCCCGTCGACGTCTGGGACGAGGAGCCAGCTGATTCGGCGGCTGCTTGTTCCGTCAACTGCCAGAAGTAACATGAACAATTTTAGAATGTAATGGACTTGGTGACCAGTATCAAATTAATAAGCTGGTAAATTGCTTACCACTGCTTTCTCTAGTGCCATCACCTTCGCGTCGGTGACCAACTCAACTCCCACCACCACATCAGGTTTCATGACACGTTTCCCACCCAATTCTCGATGGTATCGGGACCTGAGATATGCCCTGAAGAGTGGGTCTTTGTACTTGGCAAAAGGGGGCTCGAGGCTAGCATTTATGTAGGCCTGGTCCTCCTTGTCCCATACCGGCTGCTTGCCTTCGAAGCCACGGCAACCGAGATTGTGGTGACCGATGTTCTTATCCGCCGACTCCTTCCCAGGTCGATTGTCGTTTGGTGTACTCGAGCTCCTCGTTTTCCAAGAATTTATTATACTTGCTCCAGCGTCATCCGCGGGAAGTGGCGCTGGATCTCTTCCCAAGTCTCATTGTCACCAAGCATCCCCCTCAGCATGGTTTTATAACCGCTGAGGTTCTTGGAGAACTTAGAGAGGGCTCGTCTGTTCACGATGTTATCCTTGGGATCCTCGTTCCTGTATTCCACAGGGAACTCATACCGTGCGTGCAGCCGCGCAAGGAGTTGGGCCTGCAGAATCGCTTCTTCTTGGTTCGGAGTTTCGTCTCGTTGACGTCGATGACGTCCCGAAGGATTGCTCCCGGTTGGAGGCCGTACCCCTTCGCCACGTGCTTGGGCTCGCAGGAAGACCGGTCTTGGCGTCCACCGCGGTGATTATGTCGCGAGTGGTGCCGACCTGTTTGGGTGCCGCTGCTTCCGTTTCCTCTTGGCCTCGGTAGTAGTATCCGAGCTACCCCGGCAACGCCACCGTCGGTGGTCTCGTCGGCAGCGGACCCTCTCATCCTCACCATCATTGTCCATCTCATCATCCCCCTCCTCCGAGGTCCCGTCATCGCTTACTTGAAGTTACTCCAGCTGATCCCAGACCAATAGCCTGTATTGCTCATCCAACTTCCGCCGAGAATACCCGTCAACGTCTTCGTTGGGGTCTGCAGAAGACGACATTGCTAGCTACGTGCTTCTGCCATGTATTTGGAACTACTATTAGTCAAAGAAAGAAAACAGGTAGTGTTTTAGGAACATGCTAACAAAGGTAGATGTGACAGCATTAGGCAGCATACACATGCAGATGAAGCAGTATCTTATTAAACTATACCAACAAAAAATTCGGCATGACCTTTGCTAAAAAATGGTCATGCCGGAGTGCCAGAAATTCGCCGGAACGGAAGTTAATCGACATTCCGGCGAAACATTGGCACTCAATGTACCTGCAGACACATTTCACACAACTTTTCCTTCCAGACATATGCTCAGGTCTAGCAAATATGTACTTTATCTGTGCAATTCACACCAAACACCACACTGCCCTCCTTCCAGACATATGCTCAGGTCTAGCAAATAAGCCACTGCACTCAAGGAAATGCCAACTCAGGTGCTAAACAATTCAGAACAAATGTATGAATGCAATGCAATACTGTTTCAGGAAGCAAGTCATGTAGCTGCAATTGGGGGTAAAATGTTCACTTCATGTATACAGAACAAATACATGTATGAAAATTCTGTGGACAAAATAGTGCATGCACCAGGAGATCAATACTCTTCAAAAATTCAGAACAAACATAGGGGGTTGTTTAAACTAAACGCCGCACTGTCAGACTGTTGTGCAAGTGTTGTGTAACTCGCTAATGCAGTATGCTTGGCATTAACTGGGTAACACAAAAAGTACTAACTAAAGGCCAATTGTACTTGCATACACAAGATGGCATGTGAGGCTGCAGATATGCATCACTGGAAACTCATGAAATAAGAGACAACTCAAATGAATTATGCTTCAGAAGTAACATAGATAACCACTCTGCTGAACAATGCAGAACAAATGTATGAATGCAGTGCTGTCTCAAGAAAGCAGAGAATATGCGGGGATTGTTTTGACCAAACAGAACACCGTAAGATATTTTGAAAAGTAATCTCTTAGTAAATAACAAGATACATAGGCAATTATTGGTCGAAACATAGTGCTACATGGGCAAATGCACCCATGTTACTATCCTGATTGCGCACTCTCAACAAATTCTCACATTAATCTGGTAGAAAAGGACAGCAACTAAATTCTAGTCACATTGTTTTAGACACAGTTGTGTGCCGAGATAGAATTTGTTCCAAGAGAAGTTCTTAAACTTTCGCAGCTAAATACTTCAATCTTGGTCACTTAATTTTTAAATAAGTAATTAAATGTACTTCATCATTTCAAAGCTCAATGTGCAGGTCTATACCGATACTTCATCTAAAAAAAGGGTATTCAGGTGTTGGATCATAGGTTTCATATCTCGAATCAAAAAAGGTAAATGGAACCCTATAAATCAACATTTACGAGTATATATCTTGGCACATTAAAGCTAATACGTACAAAGACAAGTAGACATGGTCGATCGATCATTAACCATGAAGAACTTCATGAACTATTAGCAAGATTCAGAATGGAAGAGACTAAGAAAAGGAGCTCATATACAGGGCTCAGATGTTTTGTGCAAAAAAAAAGAAGATTTGAATGTGTTGCGCAAGGGGATCCAGACCTGTACATGATCTACCTGGGGAACAGGGCATATATTCAACCTACCATCATATCAAGTCATGTTCAGGAAATCGTACTATGCTCTGGGGCAATATACAACCTGCCATCAGATCACTTCTTTTATTATCATTATGTACTAAATGGGACAAAAGAATATCACAACCACTTCATTTTCATTAAGTACACAATATTGTGAAAGAGCTGCACATTGACAGAAAGGAAGAATAATGCTTCGAGTGCTTAGGTTTCCAAAACAGGGAAAAGTTATGTCACCATGTTTTCTCAATCTACAGGTTTGAACACTGGGTGCAAGTAATTATCATTTACCATCCAATGAAGTAATAACAAATAGGAGGATCATCTAGAATTTACGGCAAGGAGGTTCCGAAATGGGGATTCACTTAACTCAAGCAAGCCTGTACTACCACGGAATCACGACAAATGGGCGGCGGCGGTAGGAAATGTTCGGGGAGAAGGGGGGTTAGGGGGAGGGGGAGGGAGCGGAGACGAACCTGAGGATCGGCGGCGGATCGACTGCGGGGCCTCGCTGACCTCGGCGAGGAAGCTCTTGAGGAGCAGGTCGTCGTCGGCCTCCGACGAGCCCTGGGGATCGACGGCGGATCGACTGCGGCAGGGGGCAGGGGCAGCGACGGCGGCAGGGGCAACGACGGCGGCGGTGGGGGATTTGGGGAGAGCGATCGCGGCCGCGGGGAGGGAGGAGGAGGGGGCGGCGCGATTGAGGGCTCCGTCGGCGGGGGAAGTGAGCGGGGGAAGTGAGCGGCGCGATTTGGGATTTGGCCAGATTTGGCCGAATGGCTAAGTCATGAAGGAGTTATCCCCGGCGATTTGCGCGAAACGCCGGCGGTAAGGTTTCGGTCAATGACAGGTGGGACCCATGGGCTTACCGCGGGCGGAAATGATGTATTCGCCGGGGGTAATGACATCTAGTATTTCTTTTAACAAACCCTGTCATTTAACAAACCTGACTACTACCAAAGTGGTTTCGTTCCTTCCCCCCACCCAGCACATCTGCAGTTCGAATCCCCACAGGTGCGAATAAACCACCCTTTTTTATATTAACGGCGGCAGGGGATTTGGAGGAGGCACCCTTTTTTTTCTTTTCTTAAGACCTTTTTTTATTGTTTCTAGTTATTTAGATAAATTGTAAAGTCCTTTGGCAACATCCGATAAAATAAACCAATGAAGGATAAATTGTGAGACATAAATTGATGATTTTAATTCTTGAATGAATTCAAAGTACTTTCGGCGAGATCCGATAAAAAACCAAGACATAAATTTAGGATACACTTGAGAAGGACAAATGGTTGTTCGAGAGATAATTATTATAAATACACAAATGACTTCAAAGTCCCTTCCGCTTGGTCCTTGTGACCCCACCGGTATCGTCGCGACTCCTTGTGTACGGAGGAACACTTGACCTAGGTAGCGTCGTCCTTCTTCTTCTTAGTGTGTAGGTTCTATCGTCTTCATCGGGTTCTTCCATCATTGGGTCTCCGACGAGGCCGTCGAAGTCTTGCTCGTCGGCAACTCCATCCATTCCGACGAGGGCCCTTTTTCCTCTCCTTACGACAACACGGCTGGGCCTTGACGGGTCAGTTATGAAGAAGCATTGCTCGACGTGCTTAGCATCCTCTCCATCACCTTCGTTATCATCATCTCCACCATCATCATCTCCATCATCATCACCATCGATATCATCATCTCCATCATCACTCATCCACTGAGTATGCCCCTCCATGAAACTATACCTGAGCAGGTGTTGATTCACTATGCCTGAGAAGGGGTCAAACAACGATCCTAGCTTGCATCTTCGACAAGGACACATTATATCCTTTCGCTTATTTCGATACATGTCGGCCGTCGCGCGTTCCACGTATCTATCCACGACGCTTTCCCTCATCGCGATGACCATCGCCGCCTACAAGACAAGATAATTGATTACACCGCCATCTTGATTTTCACGGAAAAAATTCGGCATGACCTTTGCTAAATATTGTCATGCTGGAGTTCCAAAATTCGCCGGAACGGAAGTTAATCAACATTCCGGCAAAACATTGGCAACTCAATGTTCCTGCACGCGTAAACAAATGCAAAACAATGCATTTACATATATGGACCACCTTTTGCCACCACTAGTACTAGTGATATAACCGCGAATTTTCGCCAACATATGAACATTCCACTCATTTAGTTATGTACCTATTAGTTGCCGCGACGTCCAAAAGCACCCGAGAGATGCCACACGTCGACTTTAATGCTTGAGAGATCTGGAGATCTAAGAAATGGAGAGATCTAGCTAGATCTAGTGGAAAAGGTGGTGGGAGGAGATAGATCTAGATCTAGATTATGCAAATCATGCTAGAGGGGCTAGGTAGTGCATGATTTGCTCAAATACATCATATTTTATTGGTTCAAATAGCTAAAATGGGAGGGGGAATGAGCTAACTAGTGCTTGGGTTGATTTGCCATCACATATGAGTGTGTGTGGGTGGTGGTAGGTGGCTGGTCGTCCTAAATGGACATGCCCAGGTTACCGCCGGCGCCTACAACACAAAATGCCAGCGGTAGGGCACGTTACCGCCGGCGCCTACAACATAAAACGCCGGCGGTAAGTTAAGGCCAGGTGGCCCACCCTGGATCAGCAATACCGCCGGCATCTACTGCGCGCGTTCGCCGGCGGTAGAGCCCAGTATCCCTGGCGCTTTGGGCCCAATACGCTGGCGGTAAGGCTAGGCCCAAATGGGACCCCGCGGCCCATTGCACCCCCGGCGCCTCAATTTTCGTTTCGCCGGCGGTAAAGGAGCTACCCCCGGCGCCGTCCTACGTGTTCGCCGGCGGTACTGTTAGGCCCCCCTGGAAGGTATTACCGCCGGCATCTTCAGCTCGTATTTGCCGGCGGTAAGGAGTGTGGCTATAAGCCTTTCCCTAGTAGTGTATATAGTAAGCATTCAAGTTGATAAACAAGGTCTAGACATATTCAAACCAGAAAATCATGTATATATCTACCCCTAACCCTAAACTCTGTCTTATGAAGTCAAGCATGCATGAAGAGAAGTGGTTTTTGGTTTCAAACATGGAAATTTCAAAAAACCTCCCTAGAGCTACATTTTGGAGTGACTAAGAAGGATAGATGCTTAATTTTTCATATTCATGATTTAAACTTGTTTAAACCATGGTCAAACCTAGGATTTGACCAAGATTCAAATGGGCAGAATTTAAAAAAAAAATCAAAAAATGAAAAACCAAGGCACATAGTCTTCTTATGTCATATAGTAAGCATTCAATTAAGTTGATAAACAAGGTCTAGACATATTCAAACCAGGAAAATCGTGTATCTACCCCCTAACCCTAGCTAAACTATGTCTTATGAAGTCAAGCATGCATGAAGAGAAGTGGTTTTTGGTTTCAAACGTTTAAGCCAAAAGCCCCTTTTCAAATATTTCAAACTTATTCAAATTTGGTTCAAATTTGAAAGACATACAAGTTATAGCACACATAGTGCATACATTTTCACACATACTGCACTTGATGCTAACCCTATAGTTTGAGGCCATTTGGATGAGGTCGAAAAAAATCTTGGATTAGAATCGTGTTGTTCGAACCCCGTAGTTGGATTTTTTTTGAACCTTGATCTATAGAACTGGGCAAAACAATAGTTTAACCTATTTAATTATAGATTCGTATATCGATTTTTTTACAGTACCTTTTTATTATTACTATGCAGCACATGTGTGTTTGCCCGTCGAGTGAAACTCGGAGGAAGAGGGATCGCTCGGAAGGAGAGAAGAAGGGAGAGCATTATGGTGTCTCCCCTTTTTCGGGTGATGATGTTGACTGTTGTGCAGGGTTTGTCAGTGAGCAGGAGGTGCGAGCGAGCGAGCGCTCGAGCGAGGCCAAGAATGAGAGAGATTTGTTTTTATGAGAGGGACAACCGAAGGATCCTGAAGGACCCAGAGACGTCTAGTACGCATCCTGAATTCCTGATGCGTCTTCTCTTGACAAAGAAGATGGCTGGGAGTTTGCGTACCTATTGCACGTGACTTGTGCTCACTGAAGTGTGGGACCTCACGCATGGGCACCACACGTAAGTGACATACCTGTTGGTGTAAAAACTCGATTGATTATTATAGTGCATTAGAACAAAGTTTCCTATGGATTCAAAGGGTAGGAAATCCAAGTTAACTCATTTACATCCATGAAGCAAAGTTAACATATCTATCAGTTGGTACATTTTGGAGTGACTAAGAAGCATCCATGCTTACTTATTCGTTTTCACGTGTTAAACTTGTCTAAATCTTGGTCAAACCAAGGATTTGACCAAGATTCAAATAAATGAGAAAAATAAAAAAAATAGAAAAATGAAAAACCAAATCAAATAGTTTTCTTATGTCACATAGTAAGCATTAAAGTTGATAAACATGTTGCCAAACTATTTGAAGGGCTATTTTCTAAAACACTAGTATAGCAAAGATGGTATTTTCCCTAGCTATGTAGAAAATGATGAACAATCCATGCCTTTTGATTGCCTTTTTTGAACCACCTTTGGCTTGACTTCAAATTTAGGTAGGGCAAAATCATGCGGGGAGGGGACGAGTGTTTCTTTTGGATGCATCGCTCGTATTTGCAAGTTTAAATCATGAATATGAAAAATTAAGCATCTATCCTTCTTAGTCACTCCAAAACTCTTGGGAGGGTTTTTGAAATTTCCATGTTTGAAACCAAAAACAACTTCTCTTCCTGCATGCTTGCCTTCATAAGACAGAGTTTAGGGTTAGGGGTAGATATATACATGATTTTATGGTTTGAATATGTCTAGACCTTGTTTATCAACTTGAATAATGCTTACTATATTTATGACATAAGAATGCTATGTCCTTTGTTTTTCATTCTTTTGATTTTTTTCTGAATTTTTATGCCCATTTGAATCTTTTGGTCAAATCCTAGGTTTGGCCAAGATTTAAACAAGTTTAAAACATGAAAATGAAAAGGGAAGCTTGTATCCTTCTTAGTCACTCTGAAATGAAGTTTTTGGTTTTTTTTTTTTGAAATTTCCATGTTTGAAACCCAAAACCACTTCTCTTCATGCTTGAGTTCATAAGACAGAGTTTAGGGTTAGGTGGTAGATACATGATTTGTATCTTTTGAATATGTCTAGAGACCTTGTTTATGATTACTATATATATGACATAATAAGACCTTGGTTTTTCATATTTTTTTTTGATTTTTTGAATTTTTATGCCCATTTGAATCTTGGTCAAATTCTAGGTTTGACCAAGATAATTTAAATAAGTTTAAAACATGAAAATGAAAAGGGAAGCTTTTATCCTTCTTAGTCACTCGAAAATGGAACTTTTTTGGGAGGTTTTTGAAATTTCCATGTTTCAAACCCAAAACCACTTCTCTTCATGCTAGACTTCATAAGACAAAGTTTAGGGGTTAGGGGGTAGATACATGGTTTGTCTAGTTTGAATATGTCTAGACCTTGTTTATCAAATTGAATGCTTACTAGCTACATGACATAATAAGAAGACTATGTACTTTGGTTTTTCATTTTCTATTTTTTTAAATTTTCTGCCCATTTGAATCTTGGTCAAATCCTAGGTTTGACCATGATTTAAACAAGTTTAAAACATGAATATGAAAAATTAAGCATCTATCATTATTAAGTCACTCCAAAATGTAACTCTTGGGAGGGTTTTTGAAATTTCCATGTTTGAAACCAAAAACCACTTCTCTTCATGCTTGACTCTCATAAAATCGACCGAGATTAGGGTTAGGGCGTAGATACATGATTTGTCTGGTTTGAATACGTCCAAACATTGTTTATCAACTTGAATGCTTACTATATGACATAAGAAGACTATATGCTTTTAAAATTTAAACATATGGTAAGCATTCTTATGTCATATAGTAAGCATTCAAGTTGACAAACAAGGTTTGGACATATTCAAACAAGACAAATCATGTATCTACCACCTAACCCTAAACTCGGTCAATTTTATGAAAGTTGTCAACACCCGAATTTTTAAGTCCAGATGCATGTTATGCCATACATCACAATCCCAGGAATATTGTTGTTGCGAGACATAACAGTTGAATATCATAAGTCATCATTCATTACATACCATAGTCGTCTTACAAATAGAAATCACATGATCCAATATTACACAAATAGTTGATCTATTGATCCACAGACACGAGGTTCATAGTTTCATAGCGGAAGCGTAAGTAGAAGGGACTCTCTAGTCCACAGGCCAACGTCTGACGTCAGAAGATTCCCTAGTTGTCGTAGGCGTCCTGCTGGTCGTCATCTTGATAGTTCTGCTCCTCTTCATAGTCTGGCCATTTGAATAGCCAGGGACACAGCCGTGAGTACTTTAAAGTACTCGCAAACTAATACTAATGTAAGTGCTAACAATTCTAGTAAGGGGGTGCTAAGCTCTAGTTTATTTTGCATAAAGCCAATTTTAGTTCACAACCATTTTTGTAAACAACTCTTTATGTGCTAACTAACTCAAGTGGGAACATTAGTGTTATTCCCACAACTCCGTTGTGATTCCAAAGTCAATGTCACCTTTCAAGTTCAAATTCACAAGTCACCATTCACCATTCATAGTTTTAGAAAAGTTCTGATGACGGAACAGTATGGCCTTCCCAACTGTCCATGACCGCGGACGCGGCTATTCGAATAGGTTTAACTTTGCAGAGGTTGTACACTTGTGCCACAACAATTGCAATAGTTCGTCGAGTAATGGCAGCCTGATTTATCGTACGCAAAGACGCGAACTACCAATCCTAACCTTTCATTTACATATTCTAGTATAGGCACCTCTCCCCATGAGCTTGGCCTCCGGTGAAGACAGACGATTGACTGAGGAAGCGCACGGGGCTTGGGCCGGACATTCACCTCATTTCACGTCATTTCATACCAGTACGGAGGCAGCCTCGGCATAACTCCTATGACGCTTGTTCAGAGGGAACCCATACTAAAATACATAAGTTTCCAGCTAAGCCTTACCCAGATTCAGGTATTGTGGGGGTACTTGTAAAATTGGAATGGTATCGCATCCGAACCCAACCATCAGTTTTTGTAAAGTTCACCAAGTCATTCACAGATCATATTCACCTTCAAAATCTTTCAATAGAATGACTCATCATTCCAAGGTTTTCCAAGTCATTTCATTTCACAAGTTCCCAACTAGAGTAGCCACTTTTAATTTAGCACTAGCATCTATGTATGAGGGGTGCTAAGTATTTTGCTTTGCTTCTAGGCTAACTTTAATACTCTTGTACTACTCCAATACTAACCAAGTGAATCATGAATCAAAAAGTACTTTGATAAAACAAAAGTAAATAAAGCTTGTAAAGTAAAACTGTGAAATAGGATCTTAAGCATAAAGTAAAATGGGGTAATGCCTTGCTCATGGTGAGCTTTGCACTTTACAAGAGGGTTATCTTGCATTGGTGTTAACCTGCAACATTATAACTTGCAATAGTCTAGCTTGCATTGGTAATAGCTTGCCTTGGTTGGTGATGTGATCAAAGTTTTCTTGCTCTTCCTCTTGGTAGAAGACCTCTTCTTCCTGGTATTCTCCGGTACTAGCGTCTATAAACGAATACGAGGATACAATCACCAAACAACACTTAAGTAACCTAAATTAGCCTTAATGGCTCACTCCAAATGACCCAGCCTCATTACTTAACATTGCTACTTAGAATCAATCTAAGGTTTCTTACTTAGTGTTAGAGGATAACTTCTCTCCTTATATATGTAAATGATAGTTTCCATATAGTTTTTGAGAAATAATTTCCTCTCATTGAATCTTCTTAAGATTTAATTTCCTCAAACAATCATACATGAAATCATGTTGACATAAGGCAATCATTCATCATCATCATTTGAGGAATTGATTTAAATGAGGTAGAATACCTCATACCATTTAATAATGCCTATTATGATTTAAATTCACCAAGCATTTCACTTGAGAGTATTGGACCAGGGGTCAATACTTCATATGAAAGTATTTGGGACAAGATTTAAATGAAGTGAACACTTCATAGAATTTACATAATAGTTTTGGACAATATCAACTAACTATAATAGCCATATAGTCCTTTAATTAATCTAGGCCATGATCATGTACAGAACCCATATCATATTTTTACATAGTAAATTAGAGTTTGTTAAATGTGAATTATTGCAATTGGATTCACTTCAAAATTCAAAGTGGTTGATTTTTAAGATTTATTTGAATACTGAAAAGTCTCTGTTTTGTTATTTTTGTTATTCAAATTCTACACAAGATATGTGGTTGAAACCTGTGGCAAAATGTAGATAATTTCATAGGCTTACCAGCGATATGTAGTTTGCTAAATTTGGTGCAGTAGTTTGAAAGTTATTAAATTTTGAAGTGGACATCAGTATTTGAAATTTGCTGAATCAAATTAATTGAATTTAGCTAAATGGGCTAGGCGGGAAAAGAAGTGGGCCGAAAGATTTAAAATGCCAGGGGGGCCAGCCCAACTAGCGCTGCGGGCCAACTGACAGAGGGGCCCGCACGTCAGCGACTCTATCTTACCGAATTGGTACCGTTCAACGTGCGCCGTCGGATTAGAAGCAGATCGTGCGGCCGAGGCTCGTCGTCTCCGTCGGGGAGAAGGGCTCGCTGCCGCGACAGGGGTAGGGGGTCGGCGGCGCGACGGAGGTTCCCGTGGGGCTCTGCGGTGTGCGAGGCGACGTTGTCGATGGTGCTGAAGCTCCTGGTAGCAGTGGCGAGGCGCCGGGAAGCGTGGATCAATGGCGTCGAGGTATTGGCTCCGGCGGAGGTGATCTTGCGATTGGACCTTCTCTGGCGATGTAGTGTGAAATTGAGGGGTGGAGAAGGGTCAGAGAGAGGAGGGGAGCAACTTTGCTGTGGAGGAGGAGGCGGGGAAGTGGCTCTATTTATAGGAACGCGAGGTGGCTGCGGGACAGTGGTGGTGGCGACATGCGCGCGGCATCGCCGGCGATGAAGAGGGGTAGGAGGGGGCAGGGCGAGGTAGTTGTGATCATGGCGGTGCTAGAGAGCTAGACGGCGAGGTGGGGGACGGTCCTGGCAGGCGAGGGCGATGGCGAATGCTGGCAGCACGGGCGCGGAAATCCGGCGATGATGTAGACGGCGGCGGCGCTCGAGCGAGACCAGGAGCGTGTCTGGCGGGATCCTGGCGAGGTGGCGGAGCTCAACGCGAAGGAATGGGGTCCGGGGAGGGCGTAGCTCGTCGGGGCGGCAGGTGTCCTGTGGGTGCCCGTGGCGTGCGCGCTGCGACGTCCACGGCATGCCTGGCCGCCATGGGCGCGTGTTGGTCTGGCGCCTGCCAGCTTCCTCCTCGACAAGCAATGGTGCTAGGTGGTGTAGAGGGATGCTGTGGAGCCAGGAGACATGGTGGCCAGGGTGGTGAGTGAAGGGGAGAAGGAGGAGAGGGACATGGCCGGCATGGCCATGCCATGCTAGCATGGCTAGATCCTCCTAGGGTTCCTGTGGTTTGGCTAGGGTGAGAGGAGTCAAGGGAACAGGGTAGAGTAGTTAGGAGCATTAGGGTTGAGGGTAGAGTCACTATTCTAAATAGTGGCAAATAGTTACATATTGTCAATTACAATTTTGGCCCAAATTTGGTTGAGTTTCAATGGATTCAAAATTTGCAAGTAGTGGGTTTGGTTGAGTTGCAAATGACCAGAGACAACTAGGTGTGGTGGTGGAATTTTTAAAATCAAAGAATAGCAAAAATGGACAAGGTGAGATTGTTGATCATAATAAAAAGTCTCAACTTTGCATGAGCATAGTTTTTGATCCAAGATGAATTTGGCATGGTGGTCTTTACCAAAGTTGTTCACCTTGATGTGCTCTTGGATGACATGCAAAGAATTGGGAAAGTTTAGTTTGAAAAACTTGAAATAGAGAGGCTCAAAGTAGTGATCAGGCTATTAATGGCAGTTTTGACCATTATTGTATGTGAGCCAATTTTGAGTTTGAATTTGATTTTAATTGTGTTTCTTTGATTCCAAAAGTTGTAATAAGTGTTTAGTAACATTATTCAACTAATGGTGAAGATCAAAATGGTCTAGGGTCAAAATTTATAAAAATGGCATAAGCCATATGTGAGGGTTTTATGAATTTCTAACTTTTATTCTTTTTATTTTTCTTTGCTTCACTTTGACAAGAGTGAGGTTTATTTGGTGTTAGATTGAGTTAGGTGAAAGGTGCAACCCATTTTGAGGCAATGGAGGTGGCTAGGTCAAGATTTGATAAATTGGCCCTATGTGTATGTGAGTGAAAATGGAATTATCTCACTATTTGATTTCTCTCCATTTGATTGGACTTTTCTTGACTCTAATGTGATTCTTATTAGTTTAGAAACATTTTCAAACCATTGAAATTATTTCAAATGGTCTTGCTCAAAGATTTGTAAAATTGGCCATAATACATGAGAGGTGATGTGTCAATTTTCATTATTCTTTGTAAATTGTTCATCTTGCTTTACTTGGGCATGGGTTAGGGTCAATTTAGTATTAGATTAGGTTTAGAGATGGTTTCACACCATTTGGTCAAAGTAGAAGTGCATAGGACAAGAATTGGTGAAAATGGCTATGTGTCACATATGCCTCTATGCATATGTGGCATTTGATTTTTAATTTGACTAGGCTTGACCCAATTGATGTTGTTGAGAGTTGAAATGGTATATAGGAGTGATCCCACCATTCACTACAAGTCTTAGGGTCAAGATACTCAATTTCACAAATTTGATATTTTGCTCTCATATGCCTCTATGGCATTATTACTTTCTTTTCAAAAATCTTTTGTTTCACTTTGGATTATGTTTGAGGAGTACTAGATAAGGTTTATGAAGGTTTTCCAATCTTCTAAATAAAGTAGAAAGGCCTAGGGTAAAGTTTTACAGAAATAGCCATAGGCACATATGCCTCTATGCATATGTTTGATTTTATTTTGTTTCACACTTGAATTGGTTGGTAAGTGCTTTGTTGAGTGTGTTGAGGTATTTCAATTCATCTACTCAATGTAGACAAGGCAAAGCTCATCATTTTCAACAAGTATCCATAGGCTTTCATATGCCTTTTTCTTAAATAAGATCTTTCCTTTTTATTTTATTTCTCAAAGATTGATGACAAGATGGATGAGGTTTAGGGTTTAATAAGTTTTGCAATGGTTCACCATTATTTAGCAAAGTAAGAAAAGGTAGGGTTCAAGATTTACATATTAAGGCTATAGGCCCACATATGGCTTTTTCTTTAATTTAGGTTTCTCAAACTAGATCCAAATGATTTTTGAGAAGGTTAGGGTTTAGGGTTTCTCTTATTTGATTTCTTTCTCTTTTAACTTCATTTGGTTTGTGATCTTCACTTGATCACTTTAGGGTTTTAGGGTTTATCACATAAGCATAATAACACTCATCATGGCAAAAACACAAGTAATAGGTATGAGCACTAAGCATAGCACTCTATTTAAGAAAAGTTTTTGTTGGTTCTCATTTTTGGAAAAAGGAATTTTACTTTCTCTTTGTTTTGAAATTTGGGGTGTTACAAAAGTCTAGCATGAAGAGAAGTGGTTTTTTGTTTCAACATGGAAATTTCAAAAAACCTCCCAAGAGTTACATTTTGGAGTGACTTAAGAAGGATAGATGGTTAATTTTTCATATTCATGTTTTAAACTTGTTTAAATCATGGCCAGACACCTAGGATTTGACCAAGATTCAAATGGGTAGAAAAATTAAAAAAATCAGAAAAATAAAAAACAAATTATATAGTCTTCTTATGTCATGTAGTAAGCATTCAAGTTGATAAACAAGGTCTAGACATATTCAAACTAGACAAACCAGTATTTGAATTTTTATACCCATTTGAATCTTGGTCAAATCCTAGGTTTCACCAAGATTTGAATAAGTTTAAAACATGAATATGAAAAAGTGAGCATGTATGCTTCTCAGTCACTCTAAAATGTAGCTCTTGTTGGGAGGGTTTTTGAAATTTCCATGTTTGAAACCAAAAACAACTTCTCTTCCTGCATGCTTGCCTTCATAAGACAGAGTTTAGGGTTAGGGGTAGATATATACATGATTTTCTGGTTTGAATATGTCTAGACCTTGTTTATCAACTTGAATGCTTACTATATATGTGACATAAGAATGCTATGTCCTTTGTTTTTTCATTCTCTTGATTTTTTTCTGATTTTTTATGCCCATTTGAATCTTTTGGTCAAATCCTAGGTTTGACCAATATTTAAACAAGTTTAAAACAAGAAAATGAAAAGCTAATCATGGATCCTTCTTAGTCACTCTAAAATGAAGCTTTTGGGATGTTCTTGAAATTTCCATGTTTGAAACCCAAAACGACTTCTTTTCATGCTTGACTTCATAAGACAGAATTTAGGGGTTAGGGGTAGATACATGATTTGTCTAGTTTGAATATGTCTAGACATTGTTTATCAATTTTAATGCTTACTATATGACATAAGAAGACTATGTGATTTGACCAAGATAATTTAAATAAGTTTAAAACATGAAAATGAAAAGGGAAGCTTGTATCCTTCTTAGTCACTCGAAAATGGAACTTTTTTGGGAGGTTTTTGAAATTTCCATGTTTGAAACACAAAACCACTTCTCTTCATGCTAGACTTCATAAGACAAAGTTTAGGGGTTAGGGGGTAGATACATGGTTTGTCTAGTTTGAATATGTCTAGACCTTGTTTATCAAATTGAATGCTTACTAGCTACATGACATAATAAGAAGACTATGTACTTTGGTTTTTCATTTTCTATTTTTTAAATTTTCTGCCCATTTGAATCTTGGTCAAATCCTAGGTTTGACCATGATTTAAACAAGTTTAAAACATGAATATGAAAAATTAAGCATCTATCATTCTTAAGTCACTCCAAAATGTAACTCTTGGGAAGGTTTTTGAAATTTCCATGTTTGAAACCAAAAACCACTTCTCTTCATGCTTGACTCTCATAAAATCAACCGAGATTAGGGTTAGGGCGTAGATACATGATTTGTCTGGTTTGAATACGTCCAAACATTGTTTATCAACTTGAATGCTTACTATATGACATAAGAAGACTATATGCTTTTAAAATTCAAACATATGGTAAGCATTCTTATGTCATATAGTAAGCATTCAAGTTGATAAACAAGGTTTGGACATATTCAAACAAGACAAATCATGTATCTACCACCTAACCCTAAACTCGGTCAATTTTATGAAAGTCTAGCATGAAGAGAAGTGGTTTTTTGTTTCAACATGGAAATTTCAAAAAACCTCCCAAGAATTACATTTTGGAGTGACTTAAGAAGGATAGATGCTTAATTTTTCATATTCATGTTTTAAACTTGTTTAAATCATGGTCAGACACCTAGGATTTGACCAAGATTCAAATGGGTAGAAAAATTAAAAAAATCAGAAAAATAAAAAACAAATTATATAGTCTTCTTATGTCATGTAGTAAGCATTCAAGGGGGAGCGGTGTTTTGGAACATGGGTCCATATGCTCTCTATATGTTGAAATGCATCTTACATACATTTTAAATTTTAGAAAAAATTGAAACTAAAAGTTCGCACGTACATCTTCATGTGTTACAAACTTACAAAGTCGTTTCATAAAAAATCGACTTATCATGTGATGTGTGTAAAAAAGACAAAATTCAGTGCTAAAAATAATGCTTTTCACAAGATAAACTTTCTCTTTTTTATATAGACCACAGAAAATATTGGTTTTTTGTGAAACTTGACGAACACACGTATATTATGAAGATGTACATGTAGAATTTTTTGTCCAAATTTTTCGACGTTTTGAAATATATATTTTAAGTAGAGGGAGCATACGCACCCGGGAGCCGAATTGAATTTCCAGCATTCAAGTTGATAAACAAGGTCTAGACATATTCAAACTAGACAAACCAGTATTTGAATTTTTATACCCATTTGAATCTTGGTCAAATCATAGGTTTCACCAAGATTTGAATAAGTTTAAAACATGAATATGAAAAAGTGAGCATGTATGCTTCTCAGTCACTCTAAAATGTAGCTCTTGTTGGGAGGGTTTTTGAAATTTCCATGTTTGAAACCAAAAACAACTTCTCTTCCTGCATGCTTGCCTTCATAAGACAGAGTTTAGGGTTAGGGGTAGATATATACATGATTTTATGGTTTGAATATGTCTAGACCTTGTTTATCAACTTGAATAATGCTTACTATATATATGACATAAGAACGCTATGTCCTTTGTTTTTCATTCTTTTGATTTTTTTCTGAATTTTTATGCCCATTTGAATCTTTTGGTCAAATCCTAGGTTTGGCCAAGATTTAAACAAGTTTAAAACATGAAAATGAAAATGAAAAGGGAAGCTTGTATCCTTCTTAGTCACTCTAAAATGAAGTTTTTGGGGTTTTTTTGAAATTTCCATGTTTGAAACCCAAAACCACTTCTCTTCATGCTAGACTTCATAAGACAGAGTTTAGGGGTTAGGGGGTAGATACATGGTTTGTCTAGTTTGAATATGTCTAGACCTTGTTTATCAAATTGAATGCTTACTAGCTACATGACATAAGAAGACTATGTACTTTGGTTTTTCATTTTGCTGTTTTTTTTTATTTTCTGTCCATTTGAATCTTGGTCAAATCCTAGGTTTGACCATGATTTATACAAGTTTAAAACATGAATATGAAAAATTAAGCATCTATCCTTCTTAAGTCACTCCAAAATGTAACTCTTGGGAGGGTTTTTGAAATTTCCATGTTTGAAACCAAAAACCACTTCTCGTCATGCTTGACTTTCATAAAATCGACCGAGATTAGGGTTATGGGGTAGATACATGATTTGTCTGGTTTGAATATGTCCAAACATTGTTTATGAACTTGAATGCTTACTATATGACATAAGAAGACTATATGCTTTTAAAATTCAAACATATGGTAAGCATTCTTATGAAGTCAAGCATGCATGAAGAAAGTGGTTTTTGGTTTCAAACATGGAAATTTCAAAAACCCTCCCAAGAGCTACATTTTGGAGTGACTAAGAAGGATAGATGCTTAATTTTGGAGTGACTTAAGAAGGATAGATGTATCCAAGTATACCTAAAAGATGTGGAAGCCTAAAACAATGGCCAAACATGTGCGGTGCATCCAAGTATAACACATAGCATGCACCGATAGTTTAACCTAAATTTGAAATCAAGCCGAAGGTGGTTCGAAAAATCGTAAAATGGCAAAACAAAGCATGAAGTTACAAATTTGTGATGTACTATATGTCCATTAGGATATTACAAGGCTGACAAGTATACCTATGTTGTAAAATTGAGCAACATAATACAAAAAATATATATCTTTACTATTAAACGGGGATTGGTGGTGGTCGTACGCTAATAAACCATGGTACGTCAAAAAAGATCGGCACACGCGCGGCATAAAACCGTAAGAAGTCTGTATCGATCCTGAAAGAAAAAACCAGCTAACCATACACGCACGACTCCTCTTCGTTGCAGACAGGAAAAAAACAGTTGGCCAACCCATCCAGGACTCCTCCACGCATAGACCACGCTGCCTTAGGTTTGTTTCATATACGATCGATTTCCTTGCGGTGCCAGTCTTTTCTATAGATAAATATCTCTGGGCGCTTGGCGGGGCGAATCTATCTGTACGATCTGTACATACTTGTTCTATACTACTATATGCAAGGCTCTGATCTGATTCCGCGTCGAGGATGATGACCAGGCCGAGCAAGAAATCGCGCCATGGCAGGAATTGCCGCGCTCCTCGCCGATAAAAACCTGGCGCCAACCTTGTCTTCTCGTCGTCGTCGTGCTCGCCTCGATCTGTTCTAACAGCCACCCTATCATCTCGGGCTCTCGGCAGCCATGGCCCCATGGACAAACCAAGGATCAGCAAAACACAACTGTTGCATGCAGCGCATTGACCATGGAGCAATCCTAGCACAGGCATAGCTGCTGCCTTCTTCGCTTTCAACACGCCAGTCGATGTCGTCGGGATTGGCCGGCTCGCAGGTTCTAACTGCCGGTGGCACACGGAGAAGAAATTCAGCTATCAGCACGGAGCGCATCCTATCACACCATCCCTACAGCCATCCGCGCCTTGATGCACGCGGCCACTCGATGGCGGCGATCTACATGACTTGCAGTGGCGCGATGCTCTCGTATCGTGGCGCCCCTGCTGCATGGACGTTGTCTGTGTCTGGGTGTTGGTAATGAACTACAACGGACAAACATAAAAGGTCTTGCACTATGATCCTGGGGATAACTGGATACGGACAGTAAAACCTTAGAGGGCCTGACTCCCTCTCGCCTCCACACAGGAGGCAGGGGAGGAAACCCTAGCCGCCGCGCCTCCCACCCCCTCCACCTGCCTCCTCCCTCCTTCGCCGCTGCTAAGGGACGCGCCCGGGCAAAGTCTGGCCGGCGCCGGTGGGGCCCTCCTCGTCCCCTTGTCCCCTCGAACCACTTTGGCGGCCGGCGTTGGCGGCGGCTGATCGGCAAGGAGGGCTTGGGCGTGGTGCTGCCGGGTACCACGGCGCCGCATCGGTGGTGCGGCAGACGGCATCGACTCTTCTTCAGGCAAATCTGCAGCGTTGGGGTGGGGTCTGGCCTGTGAGAACCGAGCTCCGATTTGGTCGGAGCCGACGATGGTGGCGTCCTCGGGCGTCATCACCATGTTGAAGGCATCGTTGCTACAGATCCAACCTCAACCTCTTTGTTCCGGGGGAAACCCCAGACCTGGATACGGATCAGATGATGGCGGCACCTCTGGTGTCGTTTTTCCTCTCTAGGGCATCGTTCTAGAACAAGTGATACCTGGAGGAAGTCATCTGGCGGAGCGGTGTTTCATCTACTGCGCCGATGTTGCCGGGTCTCGGCGGCATGGTGCAGCGGAGCCTCGGAGACGGACGCAACGTGATGGACGTGCACAGGATGGTGGTGTCGTCTGGCGTCGTGGTTGGTGTTGGTGGAAGGCCTCGCAAGGTCATTGCATTGATCTCTCCTGAAGATGGGTATGCAGAAGACGGTGGCGGCGAGGACTTCTGGAGCATGTATGATGGTACGCGCCGAGAGTCTGCCGGACCGGTTGTGCCACCTGCTCGCCATTGGGCGACTTGTCGAGGCCTTTGGTTTTTTGATGATGTGCGTTGGTGTGATGTCAGGATGTTAGCTCTGTTCATTGACCCCCCCCCCCCCCCTCCCATCGGTGATGTAGGATTAGCGAGCTATCATTAGTTTTGGTGGCTTCGGTTCAATCTTTTTAATTGTTCTTGTAAGGTGTTGTGAATAATCTAATAAAAAACCGTGTGCATCCCTTGGATGCAGAAGCTGGGGTGATATTTCCTCTATTTCGAAAAAAATGATCTCTCGTTCCATGGCCGGTTATCGGCATGATCTAGGTCGTAACAGTGGAAGCTAGATGGTAGGAGTTCAATAAAACATGTGATTCCCTGCTGATCTAGGTTAATACTATCATTTGTAAGATCGGGGATAGTCATTACTTAATCAAGTATTCAAGTTTGTGTCGGATGCAACAAGAAGGTTCAATTTTGCGTCACTTTGTTGTTCTTGGTGAAAGCTAGCGAACTCCATCTCTTTATGTTGTTACCGAATGTTGCCCTTGACGAGATAGCATTGCATATCAAGCTACATTATCAACCTCCGTATTAAACACTTGAGCATCATGGTTAATCCTCTTTGCATTGCCAGAAAGCTATCTAAATCTTATGATCTATATATTACTGAAACATGCATATCCACCAGCTTCAGTGTGGTATTACTTCTTCGTGCTTTTATAAGTACTGTAATGCATAACTTGGTGAAATATGAGCAACAAAATTCTACGGATTGGAACCTCAAGGCACAACTACATGGGCAATTGTGTCCATTTTTTTTTGATAATGAGCGCTTTTGTTACTCAAAACAAGCAATTACACCCGGTTTCTGCATAACAAGATGCACACAACCGTCAAAGTCAAAGGAGCAATTCTGTCCAATATATATGATGAACAATAAAATGGAACGAAGTAGAGATGTTGAGGAAATTCATATCAGACAAGCACCTCGTACAACATCATGCGTGAAGTGAACTTGTATGAAAATATGTTTCTTGCCTAAGCAGCATGTTCTTTTTAGGAACAAAGAGGGAGAGAGAAAAAAGTAAAGATCTTATCATCCAGCAAATTCAGACATTTTACTGGTTGTAAAATTAGCCAAACAAATTCAATAAAAATTAAATCCGTAGCAACGCACGGGCAAATATGCTAGTATATATATTACCCAAAATATACGATTAAAAAGTTAAAATGGACATCTAGTTTGTAATGATATAATTTTTGTACCATAAAATTCATATTATGTTGTAATCAAATTAATGATATAGGGATGCACGCTGACATTATAATCCCTAACAGAGGGAGTAAGCACTTCAGTTATGAAAAGTACCGAACAATGCATGCGAAAATGATTTTTATTGGAATACTAGTTCAACTTATTTTGTTATAAAGGGGCGTCGTGAGATTGATCGACCTAAATTTGTAAACAAGCCAAAGTTATTGTGGGGCTGGATATAAAAAGGTCGAAAGAAATGATGGAGTCATATAATTCGTGGTTTACATACTTCCACTATGAACAAAATTTACTTGAAACTTGTTGGCCAAATCCTTGTGGCAGGACCATGTTGGGGTTCACTTCTAGGCTTCTGGCTATCTACCCAGCCGAGCATGCGGGCTCTATTACCTTGTACGAATCCTCGTTTTAAACCAAGAAGAAGTGAACAACCCCCCCCCCCCCGCCACACACACACACACACTCCTCTCTCTCTCTCTCTCCACTAACCGGCTTTAGATATCGCATCATTTGTCTCTCAGACTCCATTGATTTGCCCCAAGTTCAACAAGGTCGCTCCCTTTTCCTCTGAGAGTCCATTGACTTTTATTTGCTGGTGTCACTTGTGCTAAACTGTCATTCCTTGTACTCCCTACGATTCATATTACTTGATGGTAATATAGATGTATCTAGACACATTTTAGTTGTAGATACATCCATTTTACCATCAATTAATATTGATCGGAGTTGCAGCGTGGTATGAGGCCTGCCGCCTGCCACCGTCGGCGAGGTTCCAAGTAAACGGTGCCAGAAGAAGAGTAGCGCGGCTCCGGATTCAACCACGAGGCGGCGATGGACGGCACCATGGAAATAAACGCTACGAATTTGGAGGCCATCGCGTACAACATCGCTGGAATGGCGCAGGTCATGTGCTCCCACGACGGCTGCGGGGTCAACGTCAGCTACCACGAGTCCCTACACCAGATCGCGTGCCCGCACGACCGGTGCAACTGCACGGAGCAGGGCTGCGAATTCGCCGCCCCACCGTCAGCGCTCCTCGTTCACCTCGCAGAGGCCCACTCGATTCAGGTGCACAGGTTAGAGTGTGGCAAGTCCATAGAGTTCCGGGTGACCATGACGCACCCGTGCTCGCCGTGCAGGCGGCTCGTCGTCGAAGGGGATGACGGCTCTGTGTTCGTCCTGTACATCGACGCGCTCGGCCCGGCCATTGTCTTGTCTTTGGTATGCGTCAGGTCGGCCACATCCGTGTGGCCGCTCTACAGGGTGAAGATCTGGGCGCACGGCCCGCCGCCGTCCTCAAAATCGGACTGCAGGCGGGATGTCGTGAAGATGTGTGCCGATGCTTCTGGCAGCGCGTCGCCGGGCGCTGTCGTGTTTGAGGAGCTCACGTCGTTCCTCGTTGTGCCGGGGCCATACCTCGTTGGTGCTGGATCGTCCAAGGAGCTGCGTTTCTACATTCGCTTATGCAAGCAGATGTAGCTACTGCTACTTTGCGTAGTTGAAAAAACTGTCAATTTGTAAAGTACTAGAGTGTTCGTACGGCTGCTATTTTTTTATGGGGTCTTTGTTTCATATTTGTGCTGAACTGTTTGTAGTAGTACTTATACTTAATAATGATGCAGCGTGGAAGTGAATACTCTTTTTTTGTGAATCGGAAGTGAATACTCCAACTACTATATGTAATTGTAACCCCTCCATCTGATTTACTCCCTCCGTCTCAATTTAGAGGGCTTGGTTTATTTTGCAGCAGGACCAAGGCATTGTTTCATTGGATGACGAAAACTCTCCGGAGCGCTGCCTCCTCCGGATGACAATAAAACATGATGTACAATGGGTTGTTTTTTAGTCTTATCTTTGGTAACGAGACATCCTAAATTTGTGGTGAGAGAGATTTATGCTAAGAGATGATCTCTTAGCTAAGAGAAGGCACAGTCTTTGTTCTTCTTTCTCTTTCTTCCACATCAGCGTTTATCCTACGTGGCACTGCTAAAATATCACCATTGTACATGCCCTAATACTCCACTAATGGTGTACAAAGCGTGCATGCAGCCGATCACATGCCCCCATGCAAACTTGTTTGGTTTCACACTCCACCAGCATGCACAAGGCTGTTCCCAGAGAATAGAAAAGGGAGAAAAGGGAAGGTGGAGACTAATTCGAGAAGGTTACTAGTACTTCTAATTTAAATGCATGCAGGCCTTAGATGAGAGGTAATATGGGACAAATATTTATTCAGATTAGGCCCTGTGAACCGAGACAGAGGGGTATAAAACTATCTGCACTTCCAGATCATTTCTCCTGTTTTTTAGATGTCCTTTCACTTACTATAAAAAACAAAGAAGCACTATAAGGGCTGCTTTCAATCAAAGGAATGTGGAGAGTGTAGAAATAGGAAAGGTGTAGGATTGAAATTTTCCCATAGGAATCAAATCCAACATAATTCCTATGTCAATCCTATGAATCAAAGAAGCCCTAAGTGGTTACCGGTGCTTAATGCACAGTTCCAAAGAGTTCATCCCGCAGTCCAAATAACTAATAATCAGATGATGTCAATTTTTATGTATGTAGTTGTGCCTATTACCATCACAAATATAGTCTCAAATAGTATGATGGCGGAGATACACATTTTGTAACTACCATGATTTTCGGAAAATGCTTAGTCAATTTTGACATAATTTGACTTTCTAAAAATAATACTGAGTATAAGCCTTAAGCTTTGAGATGGAGGTACTATATTGGGTTTTCCTCGTCTTAAGAAAAATCCCTTCCCATCCGCTTAAATAGAGTACTCCAGCCTCGAGGCTAGGAGATAAGAGAGGCCATCGATATGCCATACTCCTCGCGCGCTCGCAATGCTGGAAACTGTCACCGTTACCCTGAAGATGGACTCCATCGTGCTTCACTGCATTTTCTGCTCCCAGCCCCTCAAGCCCCCCGTCTTCAAGGTCGATCCCTTTCCCTCCCACACTCCATTGATGTTTCTTTTGTGGGTTCACTACTGCAAAAATGGGAATCCACGAACTTTGATTTGTGCAGTGCAAGGATAATCATTTGGCATGCGGCCGCTGCCTCAGCGAGCTTCCCGGGAACCGGTGCCATAGGTGCGTGGAACCCCGCGGCGGATTCGAGCAGGACCCGGCAATGGACGCCGTCGTATCAGCGGCGACGGTTGAGTGCCCCCACAGCAGCTGCGGGAGCTTGGTGGCCTACCACCAGGTCCACGACCACAAGATTGCATGCCCGCACGCCCCTTGCGCTTGCACGGAGCCCGGCTGCGACTTCGCCGCCCCGCCAACAGCGCTCGTCGCCCACTTCGCAGCGGCCCACTCGATCCAAGTGCACAAGCTCCCGCCGTACAACACGACCAAAGTGTTCTAGGTGCCGGTGCCGGTGCCGGGTTCGCCGTGCCTGCGGATCATCGCCGAAGGGGAGGACGACGCCGTGTTCGTCCTGATCATCGGCGTGCTCGGTTCGACTTCGACCACCATCGTGTCTACCGTGTGCGTTAGGGCAGCCGCGTGCGTGTGGCCTCTGTACACGGCAAAGATGTGGGCGAATGTTAGGGCAGCCGCATGCGTGTGGCCTCTGTACACGGCAAAGATGTGGGCGAATGGGCCGGCGTCGTGCTCGTTGGCGCACGCGAGGAGCAGGGCGGACACCGTGAGTGTGTCTTTGGAGGCGTCGAGCTGCGCCTTGCCGGGCGACGTCGCGTTTGATGAACTCACGTCGTTCCTCTCGGTGCCGCCGCTGTACCTGGTGCTTGGTGGACCTTCCAAGCTGCTGCGTTTCTACATTCGCATCGAGAAGGAGAACAATTAATCCTCAAAATAAGTACTCCTACTCCATATGATGATACGTACTAGTATAGTGCTAATGCGGATGTAACCTCTAGTAAAGTACTAGTACTAACACTGTCTGAGTTGTACTATTATTTTAGTTTCGCTTCTATTGTTGGGTAACATCATCAGGAACATAACTTGAACTTATTGGTTTCAAATCTGTGACAACAAAAGAAAAAGAACAACAAAGGGAGTACTCCGTAACTGTTTTTCGTCCTGCTAATGCAACCTTGAGGTGACAGGGACAACTTTGTACGGAGTACAAAGCATCGTGCTCATATAAATATACGCACAAAATCATCAGCAGTACCTCGATAGGTGCCATGTCCATTGATAGACTGGGTAACTGGGAGATGGATATTACTACTGGATAACTGTCCTGACGTGATAGGATGCCTACATACACCCTACTCGGCAGGTGACGATACCTTCCCAACGAAGGTATCCAGTCCCATCCATTGATTATTTTATTATGGACGGAGAGCATTCTAGAAGAGATGTCATGTCCTGGGGCAGAGGTTCGGCTTAATCATGGTTTTGATATGGCCACGACTTTTGTCATTTAAGGCAACACCTATGGGAACCAAAAGATTACTGAAACAGCAACTACATTTTACTTGACGCTAGTGTAGATGTATCTAGACATATTGTAGCTATAGATACTTCCATTTTAGCATCAAGTAATGTGGATCGGAGGGAGTAATACAATACAGTATACTCAGTATAAGGTTAACTTTGGCACACGCTGGGACGCACATATTTGTTAGAAGTACACACATGCAAGACAGAGCTTAGAGTAAAATAATTACTCTACTATTTACTTATGAGCAACCAAAAGCTTGTACGTGTCCAGTATATAAATGGGCATGGACTACACTTATTGCTTGTGGATGAGGATAGCTGTTGTGGACAACACAGTGCATGCTGTTAGAGTTAAACGGCACACTTATTATGGATCGTAGGGAGTATGCAAGATAAAAAAAGATCTACCATACATATTATTATTATATACTTTTTTTGCGAATCTTATTTTATACTTATCAGTTATGTACTCACGACACTGGGAGCATACACACACACGATCATACATACTACAGTAGTACTGTACTGCTTTTAACACTACTTGCAAGATAAAATATAGCTGGATGTACAGAACTACTTATTACTGGATGCATTAGTGCATACACACACGATCGTATACATACTAGTACTGTACTGTACTACTTTTAACACTAGGCTATCCTTTTCAGTGATCTTCCTCTTCAGCTTCCACAGCCTGTACCATGCTGCTCTTCTTCTTCTTCTTCTTACTCCCGCTGTCCTGGAATTCCGCCAATTTTTGTTGACACTTCTCAAAGTTCACTATTCGCTTGTATACCTCATATGTCGCGTATGCGTCGATGCTTGCATACATGATATGCTTCATGGACAAGGGCACCTGCTTCCACAACTTGTGTTCCTCATGCGTAAGTTTTTGCATGATAGATTTGTACTGGCTGTCTATAATGGCCGCAGCATAGTCAGCCAACGAATCCTTATTGTTACTAGTGGAATCGGCAGGCTTCCACCTTTTCTGGATGTCCACGAAGTTCGCCACTGAGAGGTTGCAACACCCAAGCCTGGTAATGTCGTTGCCGATGTCAACACCTGCAAATGTTACGTCAGCCTTGCCAAGAAAGTCAGCGAGTTTGGGGCATGGCTGGTCGGCCGAGGAAATCTGGTACAGGAGGCAGTCCGTGCCCATGCATAACTGTATGAGGGCAGCCTTCTGTTCAGGCCCATAGGTGTACTCTACGTCTAGGCCAACAATTTTGTACGAGTCTTCTTTCTCCAAGATCAACTCGATTTTGTTGATGTGTTCCTCCACCTTAGACGCCATATTGGTATAGTTGGCCGTAATGGTGGTTGTTCCATGAGCGAGGAAAGTGTGCCCGTGGTAGAACGCTTCCATGGAGGGTAGCGAGAGGGGCACATGCGAGAGTGTCAGGGAGAAGACGAAATGAGGAAGACGAATGTTAACCGCCACGCCAGGGCCTGGAAACCGCTAGATGCATGCATTTTGGACGGTTTTGAAGATGACGGGCCATAGGGCACGAATGCAGTTTCCTTGTTAAAATAATAATAACCGCCCACGTACCTAATTAATTGGATGCTTATTTGTTTCTCGAGAGGAGCCTAGTTTTTTTCTACTACTCCGTACGAAACTCTGAGGATCTAAATCATCAGCATTAGTACAAAGAGATTCAAAAGTAATAGTATTACCTTCGTCTAAAAGGAGGTGTCTTAGTTTTGTCTAATACGGATGTATATAGACATATCTTAGTTGTAGAAATTACAAATATGTCTTCCTTGCACCACTTAGCTACCACTACAAACACTAACGCAAGGTAGATCATCATCATGCAATGTAGACATTATAGTATTTTTGTACTACTGTACTTGTCTTCCCTGGTCTATGATTCAATATCAAGTATATTGTACTGCTTATACACCAGGGAGATTCAAAATACGAGTTGAGCGCCAAAACTCCCGCCTCCATACACATATTTCGAATTCCCATTCAACCCCTATTACCAATGACGCAATGGCAGACAAGTGAAGCCGGCGTGGGTTGGGGTCTCGTTCGTAATTTACACATCCCCTCTGATATATATAGTCTACCGCCTTCCTTTTGTCTTCCCCATTTCCGCCAAAAATCTATCGCAATACTCCAGGCCCATCATCTCTCACCTGCCGGACCACCGCACCGGAATATCCCGGCCGTACTTAGCCGGCCTACCACCTCACCTACCTGAGGTTACCGACTCCCTCGTCCGCAGCACCAGATCCGCTTCACCAACGCCGCCGTGTACTGCATCGGATCTGCTTCACCGACCGCTTTGTCCGCAGCACCAGATCCGCTTCACCAACGCCGCCGTGTACTGCATCGGATCTGCTTTACCGACTGCTTCATCCGCAGCACCAGATCCGCTTCACCAACGTCGCCGTGCACTGCACTATCTGAGTTCACCGACTCCCTCGTCTGCCGTACCTGATCCGCTTCACCAACGACGCCGTGCACTGCACCGGATCTGCTTCACCGACTCCCTCGTTTCAGATCTGCTTCCCCAAAACCATCATCGACCGCCCCAGATCTGCTTCCTCGACGCCGACGCCCACCGCAACCGCAGCACCCCCGCCGTCGTCGACGTGACCCGCAAGGATGCCGAGTATGACTACACGAAGCCGCCGTCGAGGTAACCAGACCCCCTCCCCCCTACACGTTTTGGGCTGTTACCATAGAAGGTTCAAGCATGTCTTGGTCAACTAGAATGTGTCTATATACATCTGAATCTAGTCATAACTGAGATTTATATTAGCATGTAAGTATCTAGAATTGGTTTACTGTCATGCAATCCAATCTAGTTAAACCCGTGTCAATCTATATCTATACCTAATAATATATAATAATAAAGAAACTAAGGCAAAATTTTCGTCCAACTTCAAACTACCCATAAATTTCCGAAAATTACACCTATGCCCCCCGCGAGTTAATACTGATTCGTCCGTCTAAAAAAGCATCGACAGAGAAGTCCCATAGATCCAGCTCCGCCCTGCTCTCAATGCGCGTGGCAGATGGCAGAAACCTGCGCATTTGCCCATGCCACTCCTCGAGCTCTCTGTCTTGATGTGCTTCACACACCTTGATGTGCTTCACACACATGGCTTATAATACTAGGAAGCTTGTACATGACCCTTTAGATTGTTGCTATGTGCCAGAATCCAAACCCTATACCATACTTCTAGAATACTCTACAAACTCTAGATATTTCATACTACTCGTAAATATCTTACTCTAGAACATTTCCCATTCTACAATTCTCTCTACATACCTTGGATACTTCATGACTAAGCTAGCTCCTTTACTAGCCAACCACATTGATAAGATTACTACTAACAATCTCCCCCATAATCTTGTCATATAAACTATCTTTACTACGTATTAAATTTAAAACAGGTCGCGGTGGTTGGTGATGGTACGTCAAACGTGTATACAACTCACCCGAACATAAAAAGTAAGGTCAGCGTGACCGGCTCCATGAGGAGTTCTTATCAGGATTAGTTAGGTCACGACCAAAATCCAATCCATAACACTAGGTAGCAAAATCAGCATCCCTTTCCTAATTCTAATCGCTAAAACAAGCATAGATCGGTTCAGTCACACATCTTTTTCGTTCGCTCCCCTTTTTATTCTCTAAGGAACCCTCTCCTTAATGAGCGTAGATTGATGGAGATGGCTTTTGTACCGGTCAATCTTTATATCAGCAGGTGATCCGTCCTTTCTCCTCTGCCGTGGTTCATCAACGCGTGTCCGACAATCCCGGTTAGATCGGCACGATCGGCAAAAAAGAAAAAAGCCAAAAGAGACCCATTGATTAGGATCCTCTTGCCGTGCAACTTTAAATTTTCTAATTTTTCTTTCATTCGCAAACATACAGTGACAACTTATATGACTCTAGGTTTCTTTTCCTAATTTTTGCACGTGCATGCATTTTCTATTTAAAATTCGTAGGACATACAAATCTCAACACTTATGCAACTAAAAATCCTTTAAAAATAAAACTTTCAGACCCTGCAGCATTTAAGAGGTTAGTGACAAGAATCAACCACATGTTTAGGAGCGCAGTGACATTCTCGCTAAAAAACCATGTTTCACGCGTGGGTGTTTCATTAATAAAGAGAAATATCTGATTAGTAAAGAGAAATATCTGTTCAGTTGGGGCCACGTTTCGACGTGTGTTCTCGACGAATCAGTTTCTCAGACAAAGTATCTCGAAGGTGTTCATAGAGGTAGCATGTGCATTTGTGCGTTCATAGAAGCGAGTGTATGTACTTAGTGAGCATTTATATTGTACCGTGTTTTGTAAAAAAAATATGGTGTGAAAGGACACCTTTTACGATATACTCCCTCCGTCCCAAAATGTAAGGGGTCTAAGGATTGGTCAAAAGTCAAACCTTACAAACTTTGACCAAATATTTAAAAAATATTTACATCTACAATATCAAATTGACATATTAAGAAAATATACTTTAGGGTGAATCTATTGATAATGATTTAGTATTGTAAATATATATATTTTTTGTATAAACTTGGTCAAATTTTAAAAACATACTTTTAACTAATCCTTAGACGCCTTATTTTTGGCACGGACGGAGTATCATTCAATAAATACTATGAATTATTCGATCGTTTGTTCAAACATGTCAATTAGATCGGTCGATTGATCAACTCGGATCGGTCGATCGAGCATCAGAGTTGTCTCTGTGGTGACAAAAAATAATGCACATTGTATAAGACTGACATACCATAGATTGTAAAGAAAAATGAGGACCAGGTGGCCACACATCCTGGACATAGACATTGTGATTATATTCTATTTATTCTATTTTTGGAGAGAGCGATCTTTCGTTATTAACCCGTTGCAACACACGGGTATTATGCTAGTATCCCCTAATCCAGATCACATGGACCATGCACTTCATCTTGTGATGGCATCACACCGACTCACGTCAAGCAACGCCGCCGCACCCTGCTTGTTAGCCTCACACCGACTTCATATTAGATATCATGTAGTGCATTTCAAGTACCAAATCATCGAGAACCAACTTTGTGGTTGGATGGTTAGGAGGCAGTGGCACCCCCAGATTTGACGCTTTGGTGTCTCAAAAATCGAGGAATATTCTTGTGTGGGATGCGGCGTTCCCGATGACATTGTGGTGATAGTGGTGACTTCGTCAATCTCAATACCCGTCGGATCAGTTTCTCGGATGCATTTTCCTGGATGTGCTCGAAGGGGTAGAGTGTGTGTGCATGAGTGATGAGTGTATGCATGTACATGTGAGCGTCTATGATTGTACTGTGTGTTGCAAAAAATAGTATTAATTTTTATCTTGTTCATACTAAGACTAGCAAAACGTTCCCTGCTCTATAAACTCTCAAGAAACACCCCTATAATATCTATCTAGTTCGTCCTAATGTTAGAACAGTAATTGCATGCTATGTAATTCATCTATTTTTGTTAGGAAACCTACATGTTTGTTTGCTTTTCTTATTCTCGTGTGTCAGGTTGTGTCTTTGGGACCATAGCCGCCGTCTGTTTTGTTCGTTGCAAAATGTTGTTTTATATTCCGCCATTCTGTGCTCTTCTGTGTTCACAAGGTTTTAAATTATAATTTCCATCTGTTTTGTTGTAAACAATGACGGTAAATGCCAATTACTATTTCCTTTCTGCTATCCTTTTGCCATCCTGTAGTACATGTGTGAACTCTTTGCTGTAATTTCATGTTGCACTATCATATGGAACACAGCAAATCGTGGAGTGAATCACCCCTATAATCCAGTAAGTACCTTTCATTTTTGTATTGATATGCTTATCGTGCTGGGAACCAGTTTGTGTTTAACACATTTACTCTCCATATAGATAGGATAACTGGTTTGAAATAAATCATGCTATTTATATGACTGCACGTCTTCGTTCATTTTCCTGCTAGCTTCTCAAACTTGTTCTATTGCCTGTCTAATCTTTTTTTTGTTTGATCATGATTAAACCAATTTAATTGTTCTGTTTAACTTAAATGATCTGGCATTTTATTCCAGCCACATAATGTTTGATTGCTCTTGCACTTCCTCATACCGTTATGTCTTCTGGATTTCATCCATACATGATAAGAATGTTTTGCTTGGTGAATATGAGTGAGATGATGATTCAATTGGTTATTAGTCCTTGATTCATTGAGTTGACTGATGATTAAAACATATAAACCTTGGCACTTTCTGGCATGCTTGTTGTGGGATATAATGAGCATATTTGTTTTTTGTAAGATTTTTTTCTGATTTCACTGTTGATTAATCCAATGCCACCTTCTGTAGTAGGAAATCCACCTTCAGTGGGTATCATAAATAAGATATGTTGTTTCTTTTTGGCTGACCCATCTTTTATTTTTAGGCACAAAATGGTTCATTTGTTTGTTTCTCCTTCCCTTATATTGGGCTCATGGGTTAAACATTGAATAATATGTCAGTTTATATGAATCCCAGAATGGTTGCTGTCTAATCTGTCTTAATTGGTCCTGCTCGTTTATATTTGGCACCAAATGGATATATTTCTCGTTTATCTGAGGCATTCCCATGGCTGGCTGATGATGAAAATAATGAAATTTAGGGGGTTGGAGATTCTCCAACTGCACAATGTCTGGCTAGTTTTGTCCACATGACCACTTTTGTGGAACTTAAGGGATCTGAAGCACCCCTTCCAAGTGTCAATTTTAATTGACAGACTTCTGTTATGCAGTTTCCTGGCTTATTTTATTAGGCACAGACTGTCTAGTTACTTGATTTATTTTGTTCATATTTTCCATCCGGTTGCTCTGCCTGTTGCAATGGGGTTGATAGCTTGCTTTGTTATATTATGCCTTATGCTTTGTGAAAATCTTCCATCTGTTTTGATGCTTTGCAAAAATCTGTGACAACTAATATGGTTGTTTTCTCAAATTGTATGGTTCTGTAACCTGCACTGTCTTGTTTTCAGCCCCTGAATAGAGCAAGGAAGGCAGATGGCAGGGCATGTACATCAAGTGTCCAGGTCTTTCCACAGCACAGCCATGACAATGCCAATTCATCTGATAGTCAGATGATATCTACTGTCCCAGCCATTTCAGCGCAAACAATCGCTGCCTTTGCACACGAATCAATTGATATAATGCAGCAGCAAAGAGATGAAAGAGATTCAAAAATCGACATAACAGTCAATGAGATACATGAATTGAAAAATAGGCAAGCTTGGATTGAGCAGATCCTTAATAATCTACTCTGCAGATCTAATGGAAAGCCAGCTGTTACTTGCACTCCGATGAATTCTACCTAAAAGAAATGCAGTTTTGCCGATGATGTCATTTGTATGGCTTGTATCATTTGAGTTATTTCGACTTGTTGTGGTATTTGAGAATTTTTCCTGTTATTGTAACACTTGAGCTTTTTTTCCTGTTATTGCTATAGTTTGCAATAATTGTAACAAATTTTCAATATAATGATTATTTGATCTTGAGCTTTTTTCCTGTTATTGCTATAGTTTGCAATCATTGTAACAAAATTTCAATGTAATGATTATTTGATCTTGCACTCGGCCTTAAACAGAACTACTAGTATGGTCTCACAATTTTTTATCATTATACTTTGCAAGATTTAGCGGATGCCCCAAATTCAGTGCATCTCCACCGGCGGCCCCGATAGCGATTTGGGGGCCTGCGTCGATTTAGGGCTCGCACCGGTGCGCTCCAAACGGCGCCGGTCATTTGTCGAGCCCAATAGAATCGCCGGCATCCCATGCCGGCCCCTTTGACAAGGGCGCGAATCGGGCACCCCGGTTGCCTTTGCGGAACGACGGTTTTCTCTGGTGGGGGCGCCTTGTCCGCGAGAGGACGCGACGGTTCGCATCGGCCGCGACGCGGAAAGGTTGGTCGTCGGCGTTTAAGGTCATGTAAGAGGTAGTTATAGTACTCGTATGTGATTTTGGTGATGTGGAGGAAAAAGAATGAGGAGAGAGAAGGACTATGTGGTGCCGATTCAAAGAAACCGGATCAAGCAGTACAAGTGGGACCCAGCAGAAATATGACATGCATATTTTACTTATCCTAAAGCAAGTGGCCCACTTCACCAAGCCATGCACATTACCTCCGATTCATATTAATTGACTTCAATGTGGAGTATCAATTTCCATCACAGATGAGTCGAACCAAATTGTTGGTTCGCTTTTCCTGTCAGAACCTATGCATCGATGCTCTGTTATGTGCGGAACCGATTCAATGGACGTTTTGGTTCGCTTTTGATACACATAGTGCATGGTCTAAAGTTACAGACAGTCTGTAGGCTTCTTACAGACAGCTTACAGACACCATTTTTGTTGTTGTATGAAGGGTGTCTATAACTTATACTCATATATAGCTATGACTAAAAATACTAGATAACTTACAGATAGACTATTGTATACACTGTCTATAGCATTGTCTATACTCCGTAGATGACATGGAGTAGTATTACAGACAACATCCGTCTAAATCAATGTACATGCCCTAATGGCGCGGAAACCGAGGCAGCGACTGGCCACGAGGGCAGCGACTGGCCATGCGGCGTCCAGTCGCCTTAAATGTGGGCAGTTGCTACCGCTAGATAGGACGTACGCCGTCCACCACCGCCGCTCCATTCTCTACTCTCCACATCAAGATGCCCGCCGTCTGAAGACCACCTACTCGATGGTTGGCCTCAACGGCCGCGCGCTGCCTCCAGCACCACCGCAGCCGCAGCCGCAGGCCGACGACGAGCACAGCTCCGACGAGGACGAGGGCCCACGGTTCGAGGCGTGGCACGATGTCTACGTAGCAGAAGCGGAAGCAGAGGTGGCGGAGGAGGCAGCGCAGTCGGGCGAGCCGCCGCAGGCCCCCGCCGACCCGGAGCAGGCGGCGATCCTCGCATCGCTGAACGCACAACGATACTAGCGGTTGAGGGAGGAGGAGCGCGAGTTTGTCAACGACGCGAACCTCGAGCAAGTCCTCGAGATATCGCGCCAGCGAGCGGCCACGGAGGAGGCGGGACGCCGCCTCATGGAGGCGGAGCGACAGAAGCTCGCAGAGCTCAATGCTCATCGCCACTACGACGCGTTCGCTCGCCAGCAGGCGAGGCGCGCAGAGATCGAAGCTTCTCGGGAAAGGCTGGAAGCGCGGGGACAGCGCCGCCGGCAAGCCATGCGACCCTGGCTGCCATGCTCCACCGCCAGATGCGCGAAGCAACGGAGGAGAGGCGGGCACGGAAGCAGGCGGCAATGGCGAAGAACAACGACGAGGCAGGGCCGTCGAGCGCCCCTACCGACAGCCAGTAGACCAGGATTAAGTTTATGTTTAGTTATGTTTAAATTCGAGCTACTTTGGTATAAATTTCGTATGAATTTGGGTTTTTAGATGTCAATTTAAATTTTAAAATCTATCGGGGCTGCCGTTTTGGGGCCGCCGGTGTGGGAGCAGCGTCCCCAAATAGAGGATGCTGTGCCGGTGGAGATGCTCTTATAGATAGATATTGATCATGGTAACAGAAAAAATCGTCAACGTGATGATGATTTGATGTTGCACTCGACCTTGAACATAAGTACTAGTATGGTCTCACAATTTTTTTAATCATTATACTTTGCAACATTTAGCAGATGCGCCAAATTCAGACATAGATCATGATCATGGTAACAAATTTTCAACATGATGATGATTTGATGTTGCACTCGGGCTTGAACAGAAGTACTAGTACGGTCACTCAAAATTTTAGCATTATACTTTGCAACGGATGCACCAATTTCAGAGATAGATCATGATCATGGTAACAAATTTTCAACGTGATGATGTTTTGATGTTGCACTCTGCCTTAAACTGAAATACAAGTACGGTCTCACAATTTTTTATCATTATAATTTGCAAGATCTAGCGGATGAGCCAATTTCAGAGATAGACGATGATCATGGTAGTAACCGGTATTTAATGTGATGATGATTTGATTTTGCACTCGGCCTTGAACAGAGGTACTAGTACGGTCTCATATTTTTTTATCATTATAGTTGGACCTTAGCCAAATTCAAAATCTCATAGCGGCAAAACTTCCCGCCCACAAAATACAAAAATTTCACACGCTTCCAAATTCCCATTCTACCCCTGTGGAGATGACAGCAAGGTCGGTTGGTGGGGGGTATGCCCATCATTTTTTGGATCACCACCTCCCTAGCCCGGAAACCCTCCCAGAAAAAATTCATTTCCCTCAGACCACCCACCGGAACTTCCCAAGTCCCTCTCTCCCACCTCCACGACCACCGCACCGGAACATCCCCGCCGGACTTCCCTGGCCTACCCGAGCCCTCGCGATCCTCGTCATCCGGCTGCCTGCCGGAGCCGCTTCTTCGACGCCGTCATCAACCGGACCGGATCATCCCCGCCGTACCTCGAAACCATATGCTCATCCAGCAGTCTACCGCAGTTGCTTCAGCTGAGCCGCTTCGCCGGATCCGTCTTCCACCGCATCGGATCTTGCTCACCGACACCGCTGTGCATGAACTGGATCTGCTTCACCGGCGCCTTGCATGATCTAAACTCTTCTACTGTCGCTTTTCTATTGCTTGCCTGCAAGTTCTTGTTTAATCTTGGGGGGAACCTGTTTGTGCTAACGACGCGCCGTTACGTTTTTGCAGATGAGATGAGTAACCATGAAGTGTAATGGCCGTCTCTCCAACCCCAAGTAGCACATGTTGCGTACTTCATCACCGGATCTATCAACCCCAGGAAGATCTGCTGTGACTCCCACAGAGTGCTTCTCCTAATGTAAGTCCCTTGTTTTAGCGCCATGTTCTGGGTTCAGATGCTTGTTTGTCTGAAGCTCTTTTAGTTCATTCCTAGCTATGACCGTAACACCTTGCTATTTTCTAGTTCATTGCTAACTTTAAGCGATTGAACATTTTGGTTTGCATTCCCTGCTCTGTAGATGTAGCCATCATAACTTCTATCTTGCTCAGTCGTTGTTACAAAAATTATAGGTATTATAGTAACATCCTGCTATTATTTAGTTCATGGCCAATTTTAAGTAATTGCACATGTTGGTTCGCATTCCCTGCTCTATAGCTTTTGGCATCGTAACTTCTATATTTGGTTTACATTGCCTGCTCTGTAGATCTAGCCATCATAACTTTATCTTGCTCAGTCGTTGTTACAAAAATTATGGCCTGCTACTATGTTGTTTGCGCCAATTTTTTACTCCATGAACATGTTGGCTTGCATTCCCTGTACTACAGGTGATGCCATTGTTTTGTATCTAGTTCATTGTAAGCTAACAAAGTAAGGACTTAGTTTGGCATGCTATCACTCTGCTATCTAGCCTGTAGTACAAATAAATTTGTCATACTACTAGATAATAATTTTGCGTGCCATCTTGTTCTTCAAAAGCTGCATTATTGACTTGTTTCTCTGACTTGGCATGATGCTCACATATGGAATGCTGAACATATTGGTTTGCATTCCCTCTTATACAAGTTCACAGGTGATCCCACTATATTCTGTATCTAGTCCATCCTAAGCTCCAGCATTAACTATACTCTATGTGTTGCTCATTACAAGTTTATATCTCGAAACATCTTGATTTGCATCCCCTTCACTATAAGTTCAGGAGTATTATTTAGTTCACGGCCAAAATGAAGTAATTGCACTTGGCACATGTTGGTTCACATTCCCTCCTCTTTAGCTTTTGCCATCGTAACTTCTATTTTTGGTTTACATTCCCTGCTCTGTAGATGTAGCCATCATAACTTCATCTTGCTTTCGATCGTTGTTACAAAATTTATAGCTTTGCTACTATGTTGTTCATGCCAATTTTGTACTCCCCGAACATGTTGGTTTGCATGGGACTCGACAAAGAGTAAGTCTATTGTTTCATTCTAACATGCTCTGTTATATTGGTCACATTGGTATGCGGCATGCACTCTTTGTTTGCTTATTGTGCGCATTACAATGATCTTGTTATAACGACGAAATGATGAGTTCCAAATTCTTTGGCAAACAATATTGTAGTGTCTTTGCCTTTCCATTGTTGCTGTCTTAACTTGTAATGTCTTTGTTTCAGATATAGGTGCTGCATGGACAACTTAAAAGATTGCCGGATCGCTTCATTGTATTGCTAGGTTTAATTACCATTCAATTTCTCTGGGTTCTGTAATATTTTTTCAAAGCCGTGCAGCTGATGTAATATTTAGTTAGTTTTTATAGTTCTTTCGCGCATTTTTTCTTTGTTGCTTGTGGTAAGTGAGGCTATCCGACAGAAATCATTGCTGCGTAAATATTCTCAGTATCTAAAACACGAATTCCCATCCCTTAAACTGCCCAATTAACCGAAATCACATATGTGCCGCCCCGCAAAATCCTAAAGCGCCTATTATGCCGGCATATAAAGAGCAACTAAACGGGCTGGCCCACTTACTTATTGGGCCAGCCCACTTGATTTACGGTGGACCCCACACTCTAATTGGGCCGGCCCACTTACTATAAGGTGGACCCCACCAACTACTGGGCCGGCCCACTAACTAGTTGGGCCAGCCCAATTGCTTTTGTTGTGGACCCCACATACTAAATGGGCCGGCCCTTTAAGAGGAAAGTGGGACCCGCCTGTGCTTTTGGCCCGGCCCACTATCTTGTTTGGCCAGCCCACTTGCTATATGGTGGACCCTACGTTCTAAATGGGCCGGCCCTTTAACAGGAAAGTGGGACCCACCTGTGCTTTTGGCCCGGCCCACTATCTTGTTGGGCCGGCCCACTTGCTACATGGTGGACCCCACATACTAAATGGGCCAGCCCTTTAAGAGGAAAGAGGGACCCACCTGTGTTTTTGGCCCGGCCCACTAGCGTGTTGGGCCGGCCCACTTGCTATATGGTGGAACGCACATACTAAATGGGTCGGCCCTTTAACTGGAAAGTGGGACCCACCTGTGTTTTTGGCCCAGCCCACTATCTTGTTGGGCCGGCCCACTTGCTATATGGTGGACCCCACGTACTAAATGGGCTGGCCCATTAACAAGAAAGTGGGACCCACCTGTGCTTTTGGCCCGGCCCGCTGGCTTGGTGGGCCGGCCCATTTGAACTAATGTGGACCCCACGTACTAAATGGGCCGGCCCGATAGCAGGAAAGTGGGACCCACATGCTAATTGGGCCGGCCCAATAACTTCTTGGGCCGGCCCACTTGCTTTAAGGTGGACCCCACATGGTAAATGGGCCGGCCCGATAACATGAAAGTGGGTCCCACATGTTTTGTGGGCCGGCCCTTTTGCCTGTTGACCGGTCAAACGAGTGCATTCGGCCCGGCCCACATGCTTAGTGGGCCGGCCCATTAATCTTTTGACCAGTCAACCTTAGAGGTTAGGCCCGGCCCACGTAACTAATGGACCAGCCCAGCTATATAGTTGACCGGTCAAACTAAGTCAGCTGGCCCGGCCCGCAAACTTAATGGGCCGGCCCTCTTAAGACGTGGCAGGCCTTGTGTGGGCCTACCATCTACCACGGGGTTTCAGCGGTTAACGCCGTTAACTGCTAGTTAACGGCGTCTGCCACGTGTCAGTTTGCATGACGTCAGCAGTCAACGGGCTCCCGGAAACACTTCTGCAACGGTCCGATTTTTCGTGGCGGAAGGGCGCCCAAGCGCGACGGACCGAAAAAAACGTGGTAGGACTTTGCCTGACGCAGTTTCGACAACAGAACCCATATCGTCGGGTTAGGCCCATAGGCGACGAAAAATACCCCTTAGCGGACGATTTTGAGACGTTGTCTATCAGAACTTTTCTTGTAGTGAGAGTTGAAAGAAATCAAATAATTAAAGTTAGAAGCCATGGCTCAGAGACAGGTATTATTAGATTCCAGAGAAAAATCATAGAACTGGAGTAAGAAACTAATGTTCAGAGACAAACCATAATGGATTCCAGGAAGAATCTGGACAAGGGATATATTCAATTATATCTAGTGAGATCAATACGGAGTTCGAGAAAATTCGTAGCCTGCACAAGTCAGATCCACACTCCGGAAACGTGAGAGAGTTCAAACTTCGAGGACGAAGTTTAGTTTAAGGCGTAGAGACTGTAATATCCCAGGTAATGGGGTTACAAAAATAGAGGAAACAGATGTGTGCATTGCATTCATGCATAGAAAATCTGGGGAATTTTCGCGCTCTAAAGTAAAACAGTTACAGTAACTGAAGTTTCACTTGACCTTGGTGGAATTGAAGTAGCTCATCAAGTCAAGCGCTGTAAACCTCAATGTGACTTTGATAAAACCTTGTTTTGGGTAGAGATGATTTGATCTAAGGGGTTAGATCAAATGAGATTAAAATCAACAGAACAACACTTTACTCAATGATCAATTGCTTGATCTTATAAAAGATTATAATATGATATTCCTTGCCATAGCATATGAACATCTATTCAATTACAAACCAAGTAACAATAAAATGGAGAAACCATTCTTGACTATCTTCTCCATGTCTTAAAACTAATCCATGATCCTACCATGAAACCTCATGGTATTCATTTCACTTCAACATTGAAATTATAACAAGGAGATCCACTCAAGAAGTATATATTCTTCTACATTCCAAATTATTATACATCAAACCTAAAGAAGTGAGAGTTCTATGTTACTTATTTGAGGATCAATGATAAACCTTGAACTGAACCTTGGATATACATCCATGTATTCAAATCATCACCTTTAAAGAGAAACCCTAGGATATTATTCCAGACCACCCCTAGAGAGAGAAACCCTTTATGTTAAACATAAATATTGATGATCACATCAATCACTATGGAGCCTAACCTCAGGTTAGTATTAAAGACCTTCCCAAAATGAGAGAGACCATTCATACCAATCCAAGCTTTACCTATTTAAGAATAAAGGACAACCTTTGAACTAAAGTATTAGATGGTAAACCCTTTAATCTTGGAGTGGTGAGATAACCAAATACCAAATGGAATAAGACTATATCCAGGAATTAGTGAAATAAGGATAGGACTAATTCAACTAAGTTAGACAATTGAATCTTTAGCTTACCTACCTAAATAAGTATTAGGAGTACACCATAAACTCTAGAATAATCCATTCCTATATATATAAGAGAGCTCAAGTTATGGTGTTACACTCAAGTTAATGAGGCAACACTTGGACTTGGGGAAGAGAACTATCTATCTATATAATCAGATGATTATATCATCACTGATTAAATAGAACCCTAACCAAACATCTCAGGCATTCTCCTGGGATATAAACTAATGAGGCAACCATAGTAGTCCCATCCAAGAACCTAAATTAGAAGTACTATACCCTAGTTGACCAAGACAGTGCTTGATCATAGAAGTAAGAACCTCATTTAATGAGAGATACCTTAGGAAGCCAAACCTTGATCAATATAAATTGAGTAATGATCATAAACCCTAAGAACTTGAGGTAAAGATATTAAGAATAAGTTGATCATGCCTAATCCATGATCATGCTCTTGAGGTATGCGAGGATAAGTTAGAACCCTATTAGGATAAGTAGATATCACTCACCACCTAAAATCATAGGGAGGTAACTGGTAAGCAACCCTAGGCTTATATCCCAACTTTAACTTGTGAATCACTTGGTGATCATAAGTAGTATCCTACCATATCTATATTCCATAGATTAAAGAACCTAAACAAATCTTAGAGTAAATTCTATACTTTGTATGGTAATAAACCATTCAGCCATATAACCAAAGTTAACTATAAAAAGAACCATAACCACTTTAGTTACTTTAATAATAAATTGAGGATAGTAATAAAAGTCAATTGGTGGAAGATAAAACCAATTCCCAAGTCCTCATTCACTAAAGAAGCACTTAAACAATTAAGCAAGTAATCATCTTATCATGGTTAGGGGAGACTAAACCCTACCAAATACAATATGGTGCCATCTCATTCCTACAACCTAGAAATATGACTCAATCCTAGTTTGTGTATCATTTGGGGGATCACAACTAAAACCTAAGCCATATTTGAGATTCAAACCATGTGAGATTAGGAGAATATAGTTAGAACCCTAATTGTTCATTAATTAAACCCTATGCTTCAATTATTAAACATAAGAAACACCCAATGCTAAATCCCATAATTAAAACCATAGGTAGTGATCAATCACTTATCTTTACAACAAGGACCAAACCATGAGGAGAGTAATATCTACTCTAAGTATTTTAGGGTGTTATTAAAATAGAGTACTAGTGTTAACCTTGAAATATGGTTATAATCAAACCTAAAAGACCTTAACAAATAAGCATTCACATAGAATCATATGCAAGTGATCAAGTTCTCAAATATGAGATCAAACCCTACTAACAATATATAACACAATTATAGTAGAAATAGTTAACTCTATTAATATCAAACAGATATAATTAACAAGAAAACCAAAATGAGAGTATCAATTCATGTCTATTTGATATTTTGAATAAAAATCATAAGTGAGCAATAGCATCTCATATAAAATGCTTGTTCTAATAGAAGCATAACATAATAGTCAGGATATTAAATCTTGATAAAAATTAACACATTTAGAAACCTGCAAAAAGAACAAAATGCAGATATGAAATTCAAATAGTAAATATAAATAGAATTATAAAACAGAAAAGAAAAGAGAAAAAAATAGAAGAGGTGGCTTACCTGCCTCACCTGGACCTTGACAGCCCGAACGAGCCCAACAGCACAACCTATAGAGTAGCCCAACAGCAGCCCAGTCCACCGTCAAAACCCAACCCACGTAACCGTTCGAAATAAAAATAGAAGCCAACCAGCTTCGTCTTCCTCTCCATGGTCGACACGCCGGCGTGGAAGCCTCGTCACCTCCTCGTCGAGGATATGGATGCCCCGGACTCCAGCGATCAGCCAGAAGTGCATACAAGCCTCGCCGCGTCCGTGCCTATCTCAAACACGCCAAGATACGTGCCGAGACACACTCGCCGACATCACCGCATCCCGGCCGTCTCCGAGGTCGTGTCGTCGCCTCAGAGCACGCCGCGGGCTATAAAACCACCTGGAGGAGCGCCGTAGAGTGCTTGATCTTCGACACCTCACCACAATCTCTCTCAGACCGTCAATCCCTCTCAATTTTCTCCACACACCGGGGTCGCTGTCGGAGACTTCTCCAGCTAGCCGTCGTTAGAGGCCTCCCCGGCGACCATGAGATGGACGAGGAGAAGCGCCGTGTCACGGCAAGCATCCTGGTTGCAGGAATCGAGAAGAGAGGATCCCAGAAGCCGCCAATCCTCCATTCCCTTTAGTCGGTATTCCGCCGAAAGTTGGAAATCGTCGTCAACCTCGTCCCCGATTGACTCCGGCGACCCTCTAGGAAAGATCAGAGTGAGTTTCCGCGTCTCTAGCACCTACTATTGCATCTTAGGGCCGCTTGTAGCTCGGATTCGTGGTATTGCCGGAGTGCGCCGCTGCAGTAGGGTTCACCGGAGCTACCTCCGGTGACCAATAGGTGGCGGGGACACCACCATCGTACTCGCCCTGGAGAGAGGATTCCAACGCACCCGCTTGCGCATCCTATAGACCCCAGAATCGTCGTCGCCGTCGTGCGCAACTCGCCGGCAGTGGTTGACCGGCGAGACCGACGTGGCCAGTGGGTCCCCCATGAGGCCTTTGACCAGTCTTTGCCCATGTGGCATCTGACCTGGCCTTGTCCCCACATGTCTGTGACTTGGGGTAAACCCGAACCGGTACAAATTGTGTTTCTATTTAAATTCCAATTCCAGAAAAATGCTGTAAATTTGCGAAAATATAGAATATTCATAAAAGCTCAGAAAAATAAATATAAGAGATCAAAATTCTTATAAAAGTAAACTCTATCCAATAAAAATATAAAATGATTTTTTTTATTTTTAATAAAAATTCAATTATTTAATACTTGTTATTTAAGCATTTTCTTATAATTCTAAATTCAATTAAAATTCAATAATTAAGAAAAATTCCTAAAATACATAAAAACCAATTAATCAATAAATCAAACATTAAAACTAATTTTCTTTGATTGTAACTTATTAAATCCGTATTATTGGAATTAAAACCCTGATTAATAATTACCTTGATTATTAATTCTTTAAAAATAATACAATACCAAATCCTATATTATTTCTATTTCAAAGTTGTTAATAACTTCAAATTGATAATGAAGTTATTAACCTCAATACCATATAATAATTAGGAAACCCTAGTTCCTTTATACATAAAGTAGTAGTTTCATCATTTTATGTGGAACCCAAAAAAACCTAATTCCTTCAGGAACCAAGGTCCACTATTTCATGTGAACTTTAATTTATTTCTAACCTAAACCCTAGGTTAGAACATGCGATCAGGGAACCTTCTTTCAAATAATAGAACCATAGTAGCAAATAAATACTTGTCTTGGCCACATAAAATGTAGAAGACCTATCACTAATATATGGGTATCCCATGTGTTCATCCTCATCAGACCTAAATAATCAAGTAGGGTCAACCAAGTGTAAACCCTAGATCCTCTTACCAAAGCCATCATCCTTATTTATCCCTATTTAGCATCACACCATTGTGATGAACCCTAATAGGAACCATACCTACTATTTTACATTACATTCCATACTCCACTAAACCCTACTAGTGTGAGATATTTATGAACCATCCTATTAGGAACCAAACATTCTTTACTTAGAAAACTCAAAGGTAAACCTTAGGCAACCACAACCTTAATTGTAATACTTCTTATTATTTAAGAAGTATGTTCTTCACAAGTTATTCTTTTGAAGTAAATAGGAAGTAGTCATCAACCTTGCCTAACAGGACCTATCAACCCTAGCTATCTATTACCACTAAGATACTTATGCTTCACTAAAACCATACAAGCCCTAGTTATTAATGAATCCAACCTTGTTGAGATCCATCTAACCTTACTCCAGAAATCAATTAGAATTATAGTAAACCATAGAACTCCACAACCCTAATTATCATACTTGTTCTTTATTAAAGAACATGTTCTTCAAAAGTTATTCTTTTAAAGTATATGATAATTAATCATTAACCGTGTCATATAGTGCTAAAACCAACCACTATTCATTACATGTTAGGATTATATCAATTGTTATTGTTGTGTGCTAATAATATCATTGTTATGATATATTGCAGCACCTGTTTATGATACCAAGCAACCAATCCTTAATAAGAACCTTGTTTGTGAATCACTCTAAAAGTGCAACACACCCTGAACCAATTATTACAACTCACTGATCCTAAATCATCGGGGGTAGGTCACGCTTAGAGCGATTGCATATCATACTTATGCATAATTGCATCTTTGCCAATCTTTTGGAACATCGTCCTTACCGGACAATGATGCTATTTCAGAATTTGGAGTTATTACGTATCGAAGACCTTGCCTGCATAATCTTGCAGTCAAGAAAGGCAAGTTCATCGCTTGCTCATGTCATTTGAGTATTTTTATCAAATTACTTGCAAAGTACTATGTTTATCACTATTGCATAAAAACCAAAACCACTATTTTCATAACTATGAATATGACTATGTGGTGGGCAATGGAACCATGGATTGTGTTGATATGGTGGAGGTTCCATTGCAAGGGTTTATATCCATCTAGGATTAAACAACAAATGTCGTCCAGTGATTCTTGTGCCGCAATACCCGTGTTAACCATAAGATTCGGAGTGGGACGGAGTAGTCAAAAGTGTTTCCACCTCTCGTTCATCAACGGATGCTCATTACTGGGTGCACATGATCTTGCGAGACATGATGCAGGGGTGGGAACCCGTAGAAGTCCCAACGGTAATGAGGTCTATGATGGGTTGCAACTGCCGGCGTAGGAATGTATGGTAGAGCCCTGCATTGACGTCGTGGTCGGGGTCCACCCTGAAATATATGGGAATAATGGGACCGGCGTGGACCCAGGGTCGGAGTTTGCAGCAAAGGGTGGGTGTTCGAGGTAGCGGAGGAACATGATTGGCTAGACCTTATACCGGGCCTCACACCATAGGAAGTGTGGACGGGTTGCGCGCCCGGTTGGCACCAAGGTTAAGATCTCTTATGGGTAAAGCAACACACCTCTGCAGAGTGTAATGAACCGTGACCTGTCACTCCCTGTTCTGGGATATGGAACTGCGAACGCGGCCGGAAAGGAGCTCCATGAAGTTCTAGTAAACCGGTGAAGGCTGACGGACATAGTTCTTCTGAATAAAAGCAACCTTTTGAAGAAATGGTTATAAAAACCTGCATTGGTATTAGACTTTCTGGTCTAATGCTGTAGCTAGTACATTAAACACCTCTTTCCTATAATGAAATTGTTGAGTACGCTCGTACTCATCCCACTCTTAAATCCCCTGCTTAGATATGGAGGCATCGAAGGATGATCTACAGTGCAACTTGAAGGCCGAGGAGTCAACAACTACTTCAAGAGACAGGACCCTGTCAGAGGAGTCAGATACCACATCCAACAAGGAGAAAACCTAGTATAGCCATAGAAGGGAACTAGCTTCCTAAACCTAGTTCCTACTTAGCTAGAATCTATTCTTAGCCTCTATAGCTAGTTAAATACTCTACAAATGGAGTTCGTGATAAGACTAGACTACGAGTCGTTCTTCTGGAGTTTATTTGCAGCTTTACCTCATTATAAAGTAGGAGGCTATGATGATCTTATGTAACGGAGTCAATGTTGTAATTCTATAGACATGCCTTGGACCCGCATATGTTTCTGTTGTACCACTCTGAGCGATATAATACTAGTGGAACGGTGTTTCATTGGTGTTATATCAGACTTTCATACTACACCATGCAGTGGTATGCCGGGTCACCACAATAGGTGCACACTGATTTGCTATTTTCTAGTAGTAGTGCGGCGGCCAGTGGGAGCACGGGGGCGTGGCATGTGTGGCTAGGGTTTGGCTCTCCGGAGTCGCATGTGCGTGCGACACAAAAGGCGTCAGTGCGCGAGATTGGATAAGCTGGCATATGTCGTTCCAAGCTTCCAATTCCCTATCCCCGGCTAAATTACCTGGTCCTGCAGGGAAGAAATCCACAGGGGTTGACCTCCTTAATTCCTCTTCCCTTGCCATCCTCAACTCCGAAGCCCACAAAACAATCAACGGATTAGGGCATGTACAATGCTAGGGAAAACACGCCTTCTCGTCATTTAGAGAAGGCACTCAATATAAATTGTACAATGCATTATCTCGTATAGTTATCTCCAGCAATAAATGAGAATCAAATAAATTTTAGAAAAAAATTAAATCATTAAGAGAAGACAAATGGTACAATGGAAAATTAGTTTTCTCTTATTTCATAAGAGATCATCCCTTAGCTAAGGGATGACAACCTTCTATTTCTTCAATCTCTCTCCGCCAACTAAGCAAAATTTCTATGTGGTAACTGGAAGGGAAGGCTGATTCGGAAGGGAAGGCTGATGTCACCCTATTGTACATGCCCTTATAAGTTCCGCATACCCTCAACTCCCATTCCCTAAATCCAACTCCGTCGAACCAAACACGCTCTTAAGAGAAAGAAAATTCTCTGGTGGAACGATTTGCATACACAAAAAACGTAGCCCTACTCACTCAATATGTTTGGCATACATATGCTGGGAAACAGTTGGGATACCACTATTTCTTTTGGTTATATGGAAATATGGAATACAAGCATGTTGTTTGTGAGTTTGAAGTGATCCAATTGGCGGGTAGATCATCGAATTGCCATGCATCATAGCTCATGTCTGAAGTTTCCACCTATATATGGACATATCCATCTAAGGAACCTTTGCTTGTAGTCTTGTAGAAACAGATTGTTTATCCCTGTTCCATCTACTACGTATGTAGTTAAGACTTTGGAGGAAACCAGATTTGTAACCTTATGTTGGTAGTTGGAGCATCACCACCAGATAGTGCGCCTCGTCGCATACCAGGCTACAACGTGTTAGTCATGGGGAAGTGGGGGCAAGGAGGACGTGAAATGGAGAGAAGGGGCGGGCCGCTCGCTGTAGGTCATGGTGGCAGCGGCGGGGAGCCGAGGCTCGCCGGATTTGGTGAGACGAACCCGAGAATCTCGGCCGCCGACGATTACCCAGTGCCAAAATACAGAGCAAATCTAATTATGATGATAGTATAACCGTACCCAGTGTTAAATTGAGTGATGTTTACTCTCCAATTTGATAGAATTATGCTCTGCAATCAAACGATTAGACTTGGTATACAGAAATTTGCTCCGCAACTTGACAGAATATGTGTGTAACCAAGGTTCAATCTTTGTGATTAGACTTGGTCTGAATCAGTTGTCTGAATAAACCACATTATGAATCGCTGCTGGGTTCTGCCATCGGAGGCATCATAAGGAGGGGCCCAGAGAAGGAGGGAGCCACCGCCGGAGCGGAGCGGAGGGGCCGAGGCGTCGCGGCTTCGCGGACGAGCTTGTTGGAGTGGCGATGAAGGAGCTTCCCGAGGCCAGTTTCTCCATCGCAGCTCCCGGAGGAGTGCTCCACCTCACCTCACATGATTGCTCTCAAAAAAAAAAAAAACCTCTCATGATGATCGCCGCCGCCGCCGCCTCCACCTCCCACGCGGCCAATTCGCCTTCTGCCCTCTCCACAGCTAAGCTCGGATCCGTCGACGCCGTACGACTTCGTCGAACCCCCTCCCCGCTCTCCAAATCTGCCTGCACGGAGCCACTGCCGGCGCGGTTCTGATCTCCCCACGGCATCTAGATCGCTAGCATCAAGTACGTTTCTATTCGTAGAGCTAAATTCTGATGCATGTAAGCATAATAGTATGCAACTCTGATTAGGGCATTAGGCTCGATAACACCAAAGTATTTTTGCAGTTGCAGGTATGATTTACTTGTGCAATGCTAGCTGTAGTTACATTTGAGCAAATTTACTTGAAAAAACAATTATAAACTGCATGTCAACCTGTGCAAAACGAATTCCACAGCACGCGGAGGACTCTGCTGCCATTGTTTCATTTAACTGTAGAGAGGATTTGTTCAGGCTAGTATGATAGTTGATCAGATCCGTTTCTTGCACCTAATGCACGACCGCACGCACTTGCTGAATATTGTTCAAGGTTCTAGCTCAGATGAATGTATTGACACCATCAAAAGTCCATTGCAAAGAACTAAAGTCAGTAGGTACATGATCATGAGGTCATAGTCGGATATGATGAGCGTAGATAGGCACTGTTAAAAGATTCAGGAACCAGCACACCAATCAGTAATCGTGTGACTCTCCTAGGATATTATCTTATTAAAAGGAGCCACTTAAGCTTTTCTTTATCTTTGAACATTTGGATTTTTTAAAATCTTCTCTGAAGTCACTTCTTTACAAAATAGAAGTACTTCTTTGTCCTTTCATTAGTATTATTTATTATTTTTGTGTTACTGTGGATGGGAAAATGTTATTTTTTTGTGAATGGGAAAATGTTAGTAGGGTTACAGTTTTATTTCATGATATGGTTCTCTTATCAGCATCTTTAAGTATCTGGTTCTCTTATTTGCAGATATATTGTGCTGTATGAAAATGCCTGGGTCTCTTATCTGCAGATTATGAAATGGCGGGTTCTCTTATCTGCAGATATACTGTACTGTATGTCTGTGGTCGCTCGCAATGACTGTAAGTTCAGTCTGTATCAGCATATTTTCCATGATGTCTAAGCCCGCCAGCCAAGGTTTTTTTTAAACATAAGGCCTAAGCCCAACTTTAAATTAATAAAGCCACAACGGCATATTACAAGGATGCTGAGAACAGCTTGCAACCCAAAGAAGCTACAAGCAAAAAAACAGAGATGAAACAAAGCTTGCAACACCAAGACCCTCTTCAACGATCAGCAGCCCGGCGCCGGTGGAGCTCGAGAGGAAGACAGCAAGTGTGGCCTGATATGGAAAATTACACAGTAGGAGATTCTCCTGCTGTAAATTCTCAAAAAAAAAAGCGTGGCCTGATATGGAAAACCCCACGGAATCGAGCATCAGCCTCAGCCATACCATCGCCGAAGAAGGCTCCCTGCCTCCTCGCCCTGGCTCAAAGGGCGCCGTACCATCGGTCAATGGAGGCACTCCCTTGAGCTTGACTGCACACTAACGGCGACGTCCGAGGAAGTAGATCCAGGCACACCGACACCATGCCACACACACTGAGAAGCACAACAGCAAGCCGAAGCTCGAACGTGTCGGAGACGAAGAAGTTGGGCATGCTGGAGAAGAGCACCGGCACACCACCCGCACACACAACCTGCGCCCACAACCTACCCAAACTCCCCAAGACCGCGCCTTCAGCAAGGTTAGCGACGCTAAAGCAACACCGCGGTCCATCAAGGTGGCGACGGGTACGGGGATGACCGGGGATGACTCCACAATCCCCGCCCCGATCCCCGCTAGTACCCATCCCCGCCAGCTTAGGCCTTGTTTGGTACTAGTGTTTTAGTGGGGATTAGTGGGGATAATACTCTAGAGTATTGGGTGACAGCAGAGATTCACCCAATCCCCACAAAACCCCATCCCCAATCCACTAGGTAGAGGTAGAGTATTGGGGATTGAAAAAATTACACTAAATTTTGGGGAAAAGTGGGAAAAAGTGGGGATTAAACTCGCTCATACTCTAGCACCAAACATGCATTGGGGATAAGTGGGGATCTAAAGTTTGGAGAGGATTATCCCTGCTAATCCCCAGTAAAACTCCAGTACCAAACAAGCCCTTATCGGGGGGTAAATGGCCCCCATCCCCGCCAACACCGGGTACCCGATACCCGTCGGGTATCCACGGGGATCTCCACAACGACGACCAGGCTTGCAGATGCTGTTGCGGAACGGCGCCGATGACAAGGTGATTGAAGTGCCGCCGGTGACGAGGTGATGCGGCGCGACACCGGCGAAGATGTGATGTCGTGCAACGCCGGCGACAAGGTGATGTCGTGCGACGCCGGCTACAAGGCGAGCGCTCGACCTGCTCAGGGAGACGAGCTCCTCCTTCCTTGTTGGCGGAGACATGTCGCAGGGAAGGTGGCCAGATGGAGGTGCGGCGGTGACCGCCGATGTGAGTGGAGGTTTGCTATTTCGTTGTCCCTGGCGATTTGGTTTGGGATAAGATATGAGTGGACAGTGGCGGCTGGGGTGAGGGAAAGGGAGCAACAGTTGGAGTGAGGGAAAGGGAGCTACCCGGAAACCTGAAGCATTATGATGGCACCGAAAGGCCGGATACCTGGATTGAGGATTACTATAATGCAGTAACCTTTGCCGGAGGAACCCCTAACATCGCCTGCCGCATGCTCCAGTTGTACCTTGTAGGTCCAGCCCGGATCTGGCTCAGTGACCTCGAGAAGAACTCCATCTTTTGCTGGTTCGACCTGAAGACCGCTTTCGAGAAACACTTCAGAGGCACCTACAAAAGACCTGCCACGGCAAGCGACCTGCAAGCCTGCATCCAGAAGAAGGGAGAAACCTCAAGAAACTACCTCACACGATGGTTGGCATGCAGGAACGAGTGCGAAAACGTCGACCACACCACCGCCATGTACGCTTTCATTGGTGGACTGCAGAGGGGAGGATTGATGAGGCATACGCTCACTCGTTTGGCTAACTCAAATAAGCTGACTTTGGATGAGATGATCTCCATTGCCAGTGATCATACTGCCACCGATGATGACGCAGGCGGTGATCTCGCAGCTACAGCAATCCCCCTACATCAACAAAAGAAGAACCGTGATAACGGCAACAGCAGCAGCCATAAGCGCAAGAACCCTGATGACCAGAAGAGTGGCGGATCCGAGATGGTTGCCATGGCGTTTCAACGCGGAGGTTCAGGAGGCGGAAGAGGACGCGGTCGTGGAGGCGGAGCCGGCAGGGGTCAGCAGCATGCCACTGAGGTCACAGCTGGCGGATCCCGCGCCCCGCAAACCTACGAGGAGTACAGGGACATGCCCTGCCTGGCCCACCTGGATCCGGTTACAGGGAAGTCCACTCACACCAACCGCAACTGCAAGTGGGTCAATGATCTAAAGAACGACCCGGAGGCAGGATACAAGCGAGCCCGGAAGCACCGCCCACGCGGCAAGGGAGGCAAGGGCAAGAACAAGGACAAAGAGGAAGATAGTTCCGAGGCGATGGATGAGGATGATAACTCGCCGGATCCTAAGGTAGGATCCGCAGGTAAATCCAACCCATTCGAGAAAAAGAGCGTGGGGGCTTACCACACTTTCCTCGGAACCCCAACAGTCCGCGCTGCCAAGTCAGCTACCCAGATCCTGAACGCCACAGTTCCGGCTGTGCCGCAGTATGTCAGGTGGTCGGAAATACCGTGCACATTTGATAGGGTGGATCACCCTGCCATTGTGCCAAAAGAATGCTACGCCTTGGTTGTAAGTCCCCGCATAGACGGGTATGACTTCTCCAAGTGCCTCATGGATGGTGGAGCCAGCTTAAACATCATGTACCTGGAAACTCTAGAGCGGATGAACCTCACCAAGGAACAGCTCAAACACAGCAACACTGAGTTTCATGGCGTGGTTCCGGGTAAGAAGGCGAATTCCCTCGGCAGCATCACACTTCCCGTGGCTTTTGGCGATGTTCATAATTTCCGCGAAGAGAAGATCACGTTTGAAGTTGTGCCCTTCAAGAGCTCCTACCACGTCATCTTCGGCAGGCCCACCTACCACAAGTTCCATGCGAGAGCGTGCTACATCTACAACAAGCTCAAGATTCCGGGTCCTAAGGGTATGATTACCGTATCCGGAGACTACAAAAAGGCTCATGAGTGCGAGTTAGGCGAAGCCGCCTTCGCAGAGTCTGTGATATCTGGAGAGGAGCTGAAAGGCTACAGAGCCGCGGTGGATCCGACTGAGATGCAGACCACCAAGAAGCAGATCTCCGAACAGAAAACCTCCTTCAAGGCCGCGATAGAAACCAAGAAGCACGACCTCATCAAAGGCGACCCTTCCAAGCAGGTTTCAGTCGGAGCCAACATGGACCCCAAATAGGAAGACGCGCTCGTCGAGTTCCTCCACGCTAACATGGATATCTTCGCATGGCAACCTTCTGACATGTCCGGAGTACCTAGGGAACTCACCGAGCACTACCTCAATATAAATCCGGGGGCTAAACCGGTGAAGCAAGCTATGCGACGCTTTGGAGATAAGAAGCGCCGCGCCATAGGAATGGAACTAGCAAAGTTACTAGGGGCAGGTTTTGTAATAGAAGTTATCCACACCGATTGGGTCGCAAATCCCGTCCTTGTACCCAAAAAGAACACTGAAATACTAAGAATGTGCATCGATTACTCCGGCTTGAACAAGCATTGCCCGAAGGATCCGTTCCCCTTGCCGCGCATTGACCAAGTCATTGATTCGACGGCGGGGGCGGAACTTCTGTGTTTTCTTGATGCGTATTCCGGGTATCGTCAGATCCGGATGAAGGAATCCGACCAAAAGGCGACTTCATTCATTACCCCGTTTGGTACTTACTGCTATGTTACTCTGCCTTTTGGTTTAAAAAACGCAGGTGCCACCTACCAACGTACGATGCAGCGGTGCCTGAAGGACCAAATCGGCCGGAACGTGCACGCTTACGTCGACGACATCGCGGTCATGACCCGGAAAGGATCCGACTTGATCAGCGACCTCACAGAAACCTTCGACAACCTCCGCAGGTACAAGATGATGTTGAATCCACTGAAGTGCGTCTTTGGCGTGCCAGCCGGAAAACTCCTTGGCTTCATAGTCTCTCACAGAGGCATTGAGGTTAACCCGGAAAAAATCAAGGCAATCCTGTGTATCAAACGGCCAACTTGTCTCAAAGATGTGCAACGACTAACTGGTTGCGTCGTAGCAATCGGTAGGTTTGTTAGCCGTCTTGGCGAGAAGGCGCTACCTCTCTACAAGCTGCTGAAGAAAACAGACAAATTCGTCTGGGACAACGCAACCGACGCAGCTTTTCGGGGGTTGAAGGAAATACTCACCTCCCCACCTATCTTGGCAGCCCCAGCAGAGTCAGAGCCAATGCTCCTTTATCTGGCAGCTACCAACAAAGTCATCAGCCTCGTCATCGTGGTGGAGCGAAAGGAAGAAGGTCATGAATATGACGTCCAAAGACCTATCTACTACATTAGCGAGGTACTGACGGAGTCAAAGCAAAGATACCCTCACTTTCAGAAGCTAGCTTATGGAGTGTTCCTAGGCAGCCGGAAGCTGAGACACTACTTCCAAGAGCACCCGATGAGTTGTGAGCAAGGCTCCGCTGTCAACAATTCTCAACAACGCTGACGCAACAGGACGTACGGCTAAATGGGGCATCGAATTATCCGCCTTCGACATCGCTTACAAGCCTAGGACTGCGGTTAAATCCCAAGTCTTGGCAGATTTCGTCGCAGATTGGACAGAAGCTCCGGATGCAAGTCTGGAGCCGAACCAGAAACATGGGTCATGCACTTCGATGGATCCAAGCAGCATCAAGGCTCAGGAGCCGGAGTCACCCTGAAGTCCCGTACCGGAGAAGAACTGCAGTATGTTCCCGCAGATCCACTTCGAAGCTACAAACAACATGGCGGAATACGAGGCTCTACTACACGGTCTGCGCATCGCTAAGGAAATCGGGATCAAGCACATCATATGCTGTGGAGATTCCGACCTGGTGGCACAACAAGTAGCCGGAACCTGGAACGCCAGAAACTCCGTCATGGCGGCCTACAGAGACGAAGTTGACGAGATCGCCAAGTGCTTCCTCGGATACGAAGTCAAGTACGTCAGGAGAGACGATAACATAGCGGCAGACATGCTATCCAAGCTCGGATCTGGCAGGAAGCAAATTCCGCCAGGCATTTCCCTGGAGCATCTCCGGATACCCTCGGTGAAGGGCGCTAACCCGGAAAACCCAGAAGTGGCAGTATCTCCGGCTAGGGAAGTGATGGCTATCATTCCGGCTTGGACACAGCCTTTCCTGGACTACCTCATCGATCAGAAGTTGCCAGAGGATGAGGTCTTTGCGCGACAGATCGTCAGACGAGCAAGATCCTACACAATTGTTGATGGACAGCTCTACAAACGAAGTGCAACAGGGGTATTTCTCAAATGCATCTCCAATCAAGATGGCATTGAAATCCTCAGAGTGATCCATGCAGGGGACTGCGGGCATCATGCCGCCCCCAGGTCACTCGTTGCAAAAGCTTTTCGGCTAGGTTTTTACTGGCTCACAGCTAAAGAAGATGCTGACAAGATAGTCAAGACTTGCCGAGGTTGTCAGTACTACGCTACTCAACCAAACGCTCCAGCCCAAGAGCTGAAGACCATACCTATCACCTGGCCATTTGCGGTCTGGGGGCTCGATATGGTTGGTAAGTTAAAAAGATCATCTCCTGGCGGTTTTGAATACCTTCTGGTCGCTGTTGACAAATTCAGCAAGTGGATCGAGGCAAAGCCAGTGAGGAAAGCCGATGGTGCTACGGCACTAAAATTTGTCTGCAGCCTCGTGATGCGATTCGGCATCCCACACAGCATAATCACAGACAATGGCACAAACTTCGCTCAAGGAGAGTTGAGGGATTATTGTGAGACAGTAGGGATTCGGCTGGACCTTGCCTCTGTGGCTCACCCACAATCCAATGGTCAGGTCGAAAGGGCTAACGGCCTAATATTATCAGGAATTAAACCGCGCCTTGAAGAACCGCTGCGACGAGCAGCTGGAGCTTGGGCTGATGAGTTGGAAGCTGTTTTGTGGAGTTTACGAACTACCCCTAACAGGTCAACAGGGTTTACCCCATTTTTCCTGGTATACGGATCCGAAGCCGTGCTCCCCTCCGACATCATCCACGATTCACCGCGAGTTTCCGCCTATAATGAAGAAACAGCTGACGAGGCCAGACAGCTATCTGTGGACCTGATCGAGGAAGCTTGGAACTTAGCTGACCAGCGCTCTGATGACCCACAAGTATAGGGGATCGCAACAGTCTTCGAGGGAAGTAAAACCCAATTTATTGATTCGACACAAGGGGAGACAAAGAACACTTGGAAGCCTTAACAACGGAGTTGTCAATTCAGTTGCACCTGGAAACAGACTTGCTCGCAAGAGTTTATCAGTAGTAACAGTTTTATAGCGATGGCGATAGTGAAATAACAGCAGCAGAGTAACAAAGACAGCAGTAGTGATTTTAGTAAACAGCAGGATTAAAATACTGTAGGCACGGGGACGGATGACGGGCGTTGCATGGATGAGAGAAACTCATGTAACAATCATAGCAGGGCATTTGCAGATAATAATAAAACGGTGTCAAAGTACAAAGCAATCAATAGGCATGTGTTCCATATATAGTCGTGCGTGCTCGCAATGAGAAACTTGCACAACATCTTTTGTCCTACCAGCCGGTGGCAGCCGGGCCTCAAGGGAAACTACTGGATATTAAGGTACTCCTTTTAATAGAGTACCGGAGCAAAGCATTAACACTCCGTGAACACATGTGATCCTCACATCGCTACCATCCCCTCCGGTTGTCCCAATTCTTGTCACTTCGGGGCCATTGGTTCCGGACAGCGACATGTGTACACAACTTATAGGTAAGACCATAAACAATGAATATCTTGATGAAGCAATAACATGTTCAGATCTGAGATCATGGCACTCGGGCCCTAGTGACAAGCATTAAGCATAACAAGTTGCAACAATATCATCAAAGTACCAATTACGGACACTAGGCACTATGCCCTAACAATCTTATGCTATTACATGACCAATCTCATCCAATCCCTACCATCCCCTTCGGCCTACAGCGGGGGAATTCCTCACACATGGATGGGGGAAACATGTCTGGTTGATGTAGAGGCGTTGGCGGTGATGGTGGCGATGATCTCCTCCAATTCCCCGTCCCGGCGGAGTGCCAGAACGGAGACTTCTGGCTCCCGCGACGGAGTTTCGCGATGTGGTGGCGTTCTGGAGGGTTTCTGGCGACTTCGACTTCTCCCCTGGTGTTTTTAGGTCGAGGCGAATAAATAGTCCGAAGGAGGGCGTCGGAGGCCGGCCGAGGGGGCCACACCACAGGGCCGCGCGGGCCCCCCCTGGGCCGCGCCGCCCTATGGTGTGGGGCCCTCGGGCCTCCACTTCAATTGCCCTTCTGGCTCCGTTAGTTTCCTGGGAAAATAGGGCCTTCTGCCTAAATTCCGAGGTTTTTCCCGAAAGTTGGATTTCTCGCACAAAAACGAGACACCAGAGCGATTCGCTGAAAACAGCGTTAGTCCGTGTTAGTTGTATCCAAAATACACAAATTAGAGGCAAAACAATAGCAAAAGTGTTCGGGAAAGTAGATACGTTTTGGACGTATCAACTCCCCCCAAGCTTAGCTTATTGCTTGTCCTCAAGCAATTCAGTTAACAACTGAGCGATAAAAGAACTTTCACGAACACATTTGCTCATATGATGTATATATTCTCATGCAATAGCTAATACTTAAGCAGTTCATAATGAGATACATGCAAATAAGATCATCTAACAGCTATGTCAATCATGGAGAGGTACCAACAATTAATAAGAAGCATCATGAATCATGTATATAAGCAAGATTGCAATGTTCATAAGAGAGTATGATAAAGTGGTATCTCGCTTTTCGTATTTGATGGGCAAAACATAAATGCCCGGGCACCTCTGGAGTTCATAGAAAGACTAGAAGTAGTGATTGGCAAAGATAAATGCATCAAAGTTATACCACAATCAATCATATTTTGAGACAAGCATATTGTACTAAGAATGACAGTTGTGCTCTCAAGATAGTGCTCAAAGAAATAATGGAGACACAACATAAAAGTAAAAGATTGACCCTTCGCAGAGGGAAGCAGGGATTAACATGCGCTAGAGCTTTTCATTTTTATAAAGACAGGAGTAAAATTATTTTGAGAGGTGTTTGTTGTTGTCAACGAATGGTAATGGGTACACTAACTACCTTGCCAACCGGACTTTCAAGAGCGGCTCCCATGAATTATTGCATATTTATTTGGCACTCCTTCCAACCTTTCTTTCACAAACCATGGCTAACCGAATCCTCGGGTGCCTGCCAACAATCTCATACCATGAAGGAGTGCCTTTTTATTTTGGTTTTATTAAGACGATGACACTCCCCCCAACCTTTGCTTACACAAGCCATGGCTAACCGAATCCTTCGGGTGCCGTCCAACAATCACAAACCATGGAGGAGTGTCTATTTAAGTTAATTAATTTGGGACTGGGAATCCCATTGCCAGCTCTTTTTGCAAAATTATTGGATAAGCGGATGTGCCACTAGTCCATATGAGAGTCCGTCAAAAGTAAATGACAAGGTTGAAAGCTAAACACCACATACTTCCTCATGAGCTATGAAACATAAACACAAATTGAGAAGCATTTTGAAGGTTTTAAAGGTAGCGCATGAGAATTTACTTGGAATGGTTTGAAATGCCATGCATAGGTATTTATGGTGGACATTCTGGAATAACTTGGTTTTCATGTGTTTGGAAGCACGAGCAGCGTTCCCGCTCAGTACAAGTAAAGGCTAGCAAAAGACTAGGGAGCGACAAATCAAGAGAGCAGTAACTGTCATAATCATGCTTGCGGTAAAATAAATTAACGGAGGCATAAAAGTGATACAAGAACTCTGAAGCAATATAGATCATCGAGGCTTAATTGACTTTTGTTCAGTCATATGCATGCGTGAGCATGTGCCAAGTCGATATAAATGAATTATTCAGAGGAGGATACCACAATGCCATACTTACTTATGAATAAAACAATGCAAACAAACATACATGACATGCTACTCATATTAATAGATTGGAGCTAAACATGAGAGATCATAAACTACTAGACTTTCTCAAATAACATATACCTCACATGAACCAACTAAGCATGCTCACATGGATGAGTATATGTACAAAAATGAAAACAAATAGAGTTCATACCAGCCTCTCACCACAATCAGGTTGTCGTAGATCGTCATTATTGCCTTTTCACTTGTGCAGCTTGGATAATATGAAATGAAAACCACGCTCCAGCCACCGAAGACCATTGAACTCATAAAGAACTTTACAAACCAGAGAAGAACAGCAAATATTTTTGGTGTTTTCAAATTGCAAATAAGAACAAGAGGAAACAAACAAACAAAGCAAAATCTTTTTGGGTTTTCTTATAGCAAACTAGCAATAGCAAATAAAGTGAAACAAATGCAAGAAACCAAAGCAAACAAATGGTGAAGAGAAACAACAGAAATATTTTTGGTCTTTTTGTGTTTTGGGAAGGAAACAAAGCAAAACAAGAAATAACAAACTGAAAGAAACACATAAAAGTGAGATAGCAGAAATCTGCCAAAACCTGACAGCAGTACAGAAATCGATTTTTACAAAAATCTTACGTTGCTCAGATCGAAAAGTGTTCAACTAATGAAAGTTAGATAACAACCTGGGGAACCTGCACAAAAATTTGCAGCTTAAAATGACGCTCTGGATATTTTTGACGATTTTTACAGTAACATTCCAGAATCTGTTTTCAGGCAGCATTTCCCCAAATATCATCCTCCTCTCATTAGAAAACCACTCAAACGAACAAAACAAGTATGTACAAGTATCCAGCAACCATAATATGCAAAGAATGAGTGATGCCGGTATACCTCCCCCCAAGCTTAGGCTTTTGGCCTAAGTGGAGTTTAACCCCAACGAGGGTCGTTGTTCCTCGCCGGTGGGTAGTCCATGGAGTAGTCATAGTAAAGCTCCTGCGCAGAAGAAAAGCGTGGAGGCTCCGCATATCCACCGTGTTGATGCGAGGAACTTGCTGCATCGGATGATGAGTCGAGGTGCTCCTCGACCTCCGTGTCGTCTCTTGCATGTTGACCTCCTCTCTCTATGTGTGCATCTAGTGCACCCTCTGTGACCGACCAATCTCCCCTGGAATCAAGGTTAGACAAAACAGGCGCAGGCAATCTTACTAGTTTCTCAGTTTTCTTAGTTATTCTCCAAACTTTCTTATAAAATATCATCTTATAATACAGGTTACCCAAGTTGGAGGAATCTGAAACAAATTCATGTTTAATCATAGAGGCTATGTCAAGTTTTTCTAAGGGGAACGGAATATCAAAATGATGAGGTTCTACATTATGAAAAGCTAGTAAACGAGAGGCGATGAGACCTCCACAAATTCCACCTTTCTCGCGGTTAGTAGCAAGTCTATAAGCTATTAATGCCCCCAAATTATAAGACCTACTATTTTGCAGTGCTACAGCTAGAAAAGCCAAATCCGGGATAGAAAGTTTACCACCAATCCTTTTAACGAGAACGCACTTGGTAATAAAATAGGCAAAGTAGCGGATAGCCGGGAGCTGAATACTAGTGATTTTACCACTTTCACCTGAGAAACTCCTTCCATCGCAAATCATCTTGTAGAGATCCGAGAGTTCTTGCGGCGATCCCTTTATCTTCTCACATGATCCCCATTGCGGTACTCTAATTGCTGCACAAAAAGCACTAAATGGCAAGTTGACAGCTTTATTGTAAATTTTATACTGGACCGTGGGGTTAGATCGCGACCAATTGAACTTGAAGTCCTGCACAAAAGACATAGTTAATTTCACATATTGTCTTGGCTCTCCTTCAACAAAGTCACTCAGCCCTGCACGAGAAATTAGAGTTTGAACATCTTCAAATATCCCCGCGCTTCTCATGAAATCCGCACACGGGTAATAAGAGGGGTATACTCCGTCTTCACGATTGACCATCATAACTTGTTGGACTTCCAATTCTTGCTGGTTCAAGTGATATCTATTCCACTCCATTTTCTGAAATTTCAACAACCAATATAGAAATTTGATTTGGTGACAAATAATTGAGGGAAACTACCATAGGAACTTGTTAGAGTACTAATCATGCATCAAAACTAGTTTCTACCACTTAGAACAAGCATGCAAGCTCACTAAACATGTTACCTACAGCAGCAAAATATTCAAGATATACTCAACCAAACGAAATTCTACTTGGATGGGTGGAGGAGTCACATACCGAAGAGCAAATGTGCCAAATTTCAGACAGAAATCTGGGCTGAGCAAAGAGATCGAAAAATCTGGAGCTCTGGAGCAAAAATGCGAGTGAGAGGAACTTGGTGTCGATTTTTTCGGGAGAGAGAAGAGTCTGGGAGGAAGAGATGGCAAAGTGGGGCAGAGGGGGACCCACACCACATGGTGGCGCGGCCACCTCCTTGGCCGCGCCGGCCTGTGGTCCGGCGCCTCTCGGTGCCCCACAGGTCATCCTCTCGGTGCTCCTGTGTGCCTCGTGGAAAAATAGGACCAACGGTATAATTTTTGTGAATTTTTGAAAACTTTGAAAAACGCACATTTACGGGTATTTAGTTTATTATTACCGGCCAGGAAAAATTTTGAAATCTTCGAATAACTCAAGAACTTTGCAAATTAAAAATGCTACAGCAACTAGAGCAAGTGGAGGAAGAAAGATATGTTGTTTACCTCTCTATGCATATAAAAAGTATCCGTTAACAAGGTTGATCAAGTCTTGTCACCAAATAAATTTTACATAGCATAAGAAGAAATAAACCTCAAATCAATCATGTTACCTTGAATTGTATTGATATGGATCCAATCACGAGAGTTTGATATTCTTCCTTAGGCTCATATATAGGACAATCAATAGTTCCCACTTTGATAGTTCTCACATTAGAAATAGTATTAACTCCACACGCTTTCTCGATCCTCTTGGGAAAATAAACGGTATGCTCCCTATCATCAACATTGAAAGTAACCTTTCCTTTATTGCAATCAATAACAGCCCCCATGCGGTGTTAAGAAAAGGTCTCCCAAGAATAATAGACATATTATCATCTTCAGGCATTTCCAACACAACAAAATCAGTTAATATCAAGCAGTTAGTAGTAACTTGAACAGGAACATTCTCACATATACCAACAGGAATAGCAGTAGATTTATCAGCCATTTGCAAAGATATATCAGTAGGTATCAACTTATCTAAGTAAAGTCTCTTGTAAAGAGAAAAAGGCATAACACTAACACCGGCTCCCAAGTCACATAGAGCAGTTTTAACATAATTATTCTTGATAGAACAAGGAATAGTAGGTATACCTGGGTCGCCCAACTTCTTTGGAATTTTGCCATTGAAAGAGTAATTAGCAAGCATAGTGGAAATTTCCTCATTGGGGATTTTCCTTTGTTAGTAACAATATCTTTCATATACTTTGAATAAGGAGGCAATTTAATCGCATCTACCAAAGGGATTTGCAACAATAAAGGTTTCATCCAATCGCAAAATTTATTATAGTGTTCTTCTTCCTTTGATTTTAGTTTCTTAGCAGGAAAAGGCATTTTCTTTTGCACCCAAGGTTCTCTTTCATTACCATGTTTCTCAGCAATAAAGTCTTCTTTAGTATACTTTTTATTTTTAGCATGCTTTTCAGGTTCTTCTTCAACCTCTTCTTTATCAGGAGTATCATTCTTAACATTATCATTATCATTATCATGTTCATTACCACTTTCAGTTTCAGCATCATAAATAGAAATACTATTAGGATCATTAACAGGTTCAGAGGATTCTACAACATTTTTATGTTTCTTCTTCTTTTTCTTCCTAGAATGAGCACTAGGTTCAATGCGTTGAGAATCTTGTTCAATTCTTTTGGGATGCCCTTCAGGATATAGAGGATCCTGGGTAGAGACACCACCTCTAGTTGTTACTTCATAAGCATGTTTCTCTTTAGAATTATTCCCTAACAAGTCATTTTGCACTTTAGTGAGTTGATCAATTTGAGTTTGAATCATTTGAAAATGTTTAACAAGCATCTTAACATCATTGGAGGTTCTCTCCACAATATCATGCAATTCACTAATAGCTTGAGAATTTTCCATTAAATGATTCTCTACTCTCATATTAAAATTTTCTTGCTTAACAATATAATTATCAAACTCATCTAAGCATTGTGCAGGAGGCTTTGAATACGGAATATCCTCCCTAGTAAAGCATTGAAGGGAATTTACCTCAATCATGGATGAAGGGGGAATTATCTCACATATATCTTCAATAGGAGGTAGATTCTTCACATCTTCAGATTTAATACCTTTCTCCTTGAGAGACTTCTTGGCTTCCCTCATATCTTCATCATTCAATTCAATTAAACCCCTCTTCTTCAATATTGGAGTTGGAGTTGGTTCAGGCGTAGTCCATTCATCATGATTCCGGCTTATTTTAGCCAATAATTCTTCGACGTCATCCGGAGTTCTTTTCCTGAAAACACAACCAGCACAACTATCCAGGTATGCCCTAGACTCAATGGTTAGTCCACTATAAAATATATCAAGTAAATCATGCTTTTCCAGATCATGCTCGGGCCGAGCTCTAATAAGAGAGCAGAATCTCGACCAAGCCTCGTGCAATTTCTCTTCATCTTCCTGATTAAAATTATAAATTCTCTGCAAAGCAATATGTTGAGCACTAGCAGGAAAGTATTTGCGGAAGAAAACATCAAGCAATTCTTTCAGACTTTTAATAGAATTTGGTGGCAAATTATTATACCAAGTTTTAGCGTCATCCTTTAATGAGAATGGAAATATTTTAGCAACAAAGTAAGTACGCATCTTAACATCATCGAGAAAACAAGCTACTAAGAGTAGATAACTCAGTCATGTGTTCAACAGCACTTTCTTTTTCAGTACCACAAAAGGGTGTTTTCTCAACAATAGCTATATGAGATAGATCAAGAGAAAAATCATAATCTTTATCCCTAATGTTTATAGGAGATGTGGCAAACTTAGGATCAGGAGACAAGCTTTATATCTAATAAAGCATGTTCTCGCAAGCAACTTTTTAATTTTTCTTGCATCAGTAGTAGCATTGCATTTTTCAATAAAATCATCATTAAGCTCCACATAATCTTCCTCAGGATCATCACTAAAATAACCAAGTTCGGGTGAACTAACGGGTGTAGTAGCATTAGGAGTTTCAGTATTTTCAATTTGTCTAGACCTAGCAATTGTAGCATCTAGAAAAGATCCCAATGAACCACTATCATCAAGCATGCAGAAGCATTATCAATATTATGAGAGTGTTCAGATTCAGCGAGATGTACCCACATGCGAAGCATGTGGCGGTGAAACAAGTTTATCAATCACGAGATGGTGAATCAAGTGCAAATGGAGGTATTCAGAATTGTACCTTTTCTTGTAGTGGATGGTAATATGGCGATCTTAGTATCGCGAGGTTTACCCATGATGGAGAATTTGCAGCGAACAATATTAATCCAAGTGAACTTCCAAATAAAGCTATGCTCCCCGGCAACGGCGCTTAAAAATAGTCTTGATGACCCACAAGTATAGGGGATCGCAATGAGTCTTCGAGGGAAGTAAAACCCAATTTATTGATTCGACACAAGGGGAGACAAAGAACACTTGGAAGCCTTAACAACGGAGTTGTCAATTCAGTTGCACCTGGAAACAGACTTGCTCGCAAGAGTTTATCAAGAGTAACAGCTTTATAGCAAGATGCGATAGTGAAATAACAAAGAACAGAGTAACAAAGACAGCGGTAGTGATTTTAGTAAACAGCAGGATTAAAATACCGTAGGCACGGGGACGGATGACGGGCGTTGCATGGATGAGAGAAACTCATGTAACAATCATAGCAGGGCATTTGCAGATAATAATAAAACGGTGTCCAAGTACAAAGCAATCAATAGGCATGTGTTCCATATATAGTCGTGCGTGCTCGCAATGAGAAACTTGCACAACATCTTTTGTCCTACCAGCCGGTGGCAGCCGGGCCTCAAGGGAAACTATCGGATATTAAGGTACTCCTTTTAATAGAGTACCGGAGCAAAGCATTAACACTCCGTGAACACATGTGATCCTCACATCGCTACCATCCCCTCCGGTTGTCCCAATTCTTGTCACTTCGGGGCCATTGGTTCCGGACAGCGACATGTGTACACAACTTATAGGTAAGACCATAAACAATGAATATCTTGATGAAGCAATAACATGTTCAGATCTGAGATCATGGCACTCGGGCCCTAGTGACAAGCATTAAGCATAACAAGTTGCAACAATATCATCAAAGTACCAATTACGGACACTAGGCACTATGCCCTAACAATCTTATGCTATTACATGACCAATCTCATCCAATCCCTACCATCCCCTTCGGCCTACAGCGGGGGAATTACTCACACATGGATGGGGGAAACATGTCTGGTTGATGTAGAGGCGTTGGCGGTGATGGTGGCGATGATCTCCTCCAATTCCCCGTCCCGGCGGAGTGCCAGAACGGAGACTTCTGGCTCCCGCGACGGAGTTTCGCGATGTGGCGGCGTTCTGGAGGGTTTCTGGCGACTTCGACTTCTCCCCTGGTGTTTTTAGGTCGAGGCGAATAAATAGTCCGAAGGAGGGCGTCGGAGGCCGGCCGAGGGGGCCACACCACAGGGCCGCGCGGGCCCCCCCTGGGCCGCGCCGCCCTATGGTGTGGGGCCCTCGGGCCTCCACTTCAATTGCCCTTCTGGCTCCGTTAGTTTCCTGGGAAAATAGGGCCTTCTGCATAAATTCCGAGGTTTTTCCCGAAAGTTGGATTTCTGCACAAAAACGAGACACCAGAGCAGTTCTGCTGAAAACAGCGTTAGTCCGTGTTAGTTGTATCCAAAATACACAAATTAGAGGCAAAACAATAGCAAAAGTGTTCGGGAAAGTAGATACGTTTTGGACGTATCACGCTCCGCCATCTACCAGCAGAAGCTCCGACGTTATCACAGTCGTCGAGTTCGGAATCGCTCCTTCATGGCAGAAGACCTGGTCCTCCGCCTTCGACAGGTGAAAGACCATAAGCTGCAATCTCCATGGGAAGGACCCTTCGTCGTTAGCAAAGTGCTTCATAACGGGTCATACTACCTTGTTGATTTCCGTGAGCTGAAGGATAGACCTGCTAATTGGCACCGGAAACGCAAGCGTGAGGATCCGGATGACATCTACGACGAGACAGATCGCCCTTGGAATATCGCACAGCTACGTCCTTTCTACACTTAGCATATTTTTTCCGAGTTACAAACTCTGTAATAGTTATACATGATCAATGAAATAAAGCTTCTGGTTCACTCTTTGAGTCTTTTACCTCCTTTACTTGTTCATTTTAGATCGTGTATGTTTTTCCGACTAAAACCGCAGAGCTGGATGTTTCCGCCTAGGCGTGTATGAAAGTTGTGATTTTTCAAAATCGTCCTTTAGGACGTAAGCTTAAGTTTTCTGGTGGAAATTTTTTTCGTTGCGAACTTGTGGATTCCTGGTAGCGACTTCCGGCACCTAGGCTGGGGGCTTGTTTCCGCGGTTATGGACGGACGCCATTGGGCTTCGTCACCGCAGGCGAGCGTTTCCGGCCAAAGGTTTTCCGGCTCGCGGAAGGTCAAATGAGTAAGCCGGAAAATTAACAAACCAGCACTTGCTTTTAACAAACGAAACATGCAAATAATTCTAACGGATAGCAGGATAAGTTTTCCGCCCACGCATAATTGTTTCGTCCCTAGATACTTAAGAATTAAAGTTATATTACAAACCCTCGCTGGGGCCAAAATGATGCATTGTTTCTCCCGCAGGAATAAAAGTTTTCACTCCCCCTTAGCCGGAGAAGTCTTGCCCTCTGGATCTTTTTCCTTGGCGTCTTCGGCCGGAGATGACACGTCTTCATCACTTTCTTCCTCTTCTTCAGAAGCTGCAGCGCTGGTCTTGGGTTCCTCTTGGGGAGCGTCCTTGGAGCTGGTCCAGGTAAATTGGGTTCCGGATTCCGCAGGTCGCGCCTCCGCGTCGCGCTCCTTTTGAAGTTCGGCTTCCAAGGGCTCGTCCGCAGGAAGAACGACCTTGTCGTAGAATTCATTATGCCGGATCCTACGCGCGATACGGGTGTCGTAGCCGCTCACTGCATCCAGGAGCGCGCTAACATCCGCATCCGGAGGAACGCCCGTGGTTACCTGCTCAAGATCAAGCTCCGGGTTATGTGCTAAGCACATAGTTAAGGTCATTGCAGCTGCGCCTCGGGCTGATGATGCTTGCAGATCCGTCACCAGCTCCGGAAGAACGTCCACTTTTCTAACAAGTTTGCGAACGTTGCAAGTGCGACTCCTCTTGATGGATAAGTTGTAGCATATCTTGCGGGAAGCGGAGATGAGATCTTTGCAATCATCGCCTGCAAGTTGAAGAAGGTCGTCTCGTGGGAACAAATTCCGACGCTTTTCCGGATACCCAAGCGGCTCTGCATAAGATAATCAGGATATAAGCATGCAATTCGAGCACAAAGAAAAAGGTCGGAGCAAACATCTGGACAAGGTTTCAGCATAGTACCCAAGATGTTCTCGTTGAGCAAGTCCCAGTGATGTTCCGCGATCTCCATATATTTCTGGAACCCATAGAGCTCTTTCTGCTGCCTCTTGATGGTCTCGCTGTCAGCATTTCTTTTCAATATAAATTCGCCCTTTTCCCTGATGTGCTCGGAGTTTTTCTCCGCCAGCTGTTTCTCGGCCTGCTCCCTCTTCAGTTCCGCCTCCTTTAGTTTCGTTTCCAATTCTTGGTACGAGGAGCGCAGGTTCTCAAGTTCCGACGAGGCTGTAGCAAGGGAAGAGGATGCGCCTATAATAGCATAAGTCAAAAGCAAGTTCTAAGTCGGAATATGAACTAATGACGAAAAAGCCGGAAACCAACCTTGGGCGTCCGCCAGTTGTTTGGTCAGTTCCGCATTTGCATCCTTCAGAGTCCGGATACTTTCCGCCTGATTCAGAGTAACGCGGCGCTGAAGGGCAATGTTCTTGTGCAGCTCGCAATGCAGCGCCTGCTGTTCCTGTAAAACATAGACAGGGCAGGAGTAAAAATTCGGCTTGTAACAGTGGTTTCCTCCAAAGCATTATTGCCGGAACCTTTCCGCCGTAATGCTTGGGGGCTACTGATCCAATTTAAAGATTTTTCCCGTAAGTAATATTTCTCTAAGCATCTAAGCGCTAACTATTCTTTGAGTTTCCGCCTACATGCTTGGGGGCTACTGGGGAGTACCTTTTGCTTGCAGATGAGTTTGTCGAAGAACTGGCCGACATTCTTCTTAAAATCCTGGATTTCCGATGTCGCGACGTCGGGCTTCCCCCAGGCGTTGTTCAGCATGGTGTTGAGCAAGTCTTGTTCAAGCTCCCATTTCTCCGCCTCGGTTAACTTGTTAAAAAACTTGGTAGCATATGCCTTGGGGGTGGAAGTGGTGTTAGCCGGATCTCCAAAGTTTTTCGGAAAAACGACGATGTCGCCAGCGCCGTTTCCGGCCTTCTCAGAAGAAGTAACTTCAGCGTCTCCTTGGCCTTGTTCTTCTGCGTCTTCTTGGGTAGGGCCTTTGGCCTTAGGATCTTCTCCCCCCACTTTCTCGCTGCTAACCGGAATTATTTCCGGTGGAGTGTTTGCGGCAGGAGGGGGAGATTGATCAGCCTGAGGGGGAGACGGCCGAGGAGTAGGGTGGGAGGTACTTGGCGGAGCTGGAGTAGTAGGACCAACTGCCGGAGACTTTTTCATGTATTTAGTAATAGGCTCTTGGCTGATGGTCCGCGTGGCAGTGGTACTCGGATTCCTGCAAACAAGTGAAAGGGATCGAATAAGAAATAATTTCGCCAAATAGAGGTGCACCATATTCGGAAACTTACGGGGCGCCGGGGATGATGGGGCGCGTGCGTTTGCCAGCAGTTGAAAGCATCTTCAGGCGTGCACGTTCCGCTTTCCTCGAGTCTAGTGGAGGTGGCCTTACGGTCTTGGACTTCTTGGCGGAGGCCTCGCCGCTGGCTCCGGCTTCTGAGCCGGAAGCTATGGCGCGGGGACGCTTCGAAGGTCGAGGGGCCGCCTTGCGGGGTGCCTGTTCCTCTTCCTCCTCTTCGTCTTCCGGAACCTCCTCCGCCGCGTCGCCGCTGACAGGGACACGAAGAATGGTGCGGAAGTTTTCCTCCGCCAAAGTGTTGAGCTGGGAGGAATATGAATAAAAGTCAGAGTTAACATCCAAAAACTTGTGAAGTTTGAAGCAACGAAAAGAACAGAGCTTACCGGAGGACACTAGTCGTTTGTGTAGATATCCTTGATCAATTCCGGGACCTGTTGGCCCCTAGGAATCTTCACCAACATCTTGAACCTTCTCTTGAGGGAGTCGGCCGGAAGATCGTGGCGAGTGACTCGGAGGAGATCGTCCGCCCCAGTGTAGGCGCACATCAAGCGTGCGTTGTAGCGCAGGGGCTGGATCCTCCGGCTGAACCAGCCAAGGGTAAGCTGAGCTCCGGTTAGCCCGTCATGGACTAGCCAGGAGATTCTCCGCGCTGCCTTCTCCAAGATAGGAGTTTGGGCGAGCGAGGGAACAAAGCTCCAGCTTGCGAGCTCTTCCGGAGGCTCGTTGATGAACTTGGGCAAGCCATCGTGGACATCCGGAACTGAGGCGTTCTTCTCATAGAACCATCCGGCGTTCCAGTACCGGACGGATTCGTGCGAATCGTGAGGAGGATACATGCGGCTAGGTCGGAGCATGAACGTCATGCTCCCACAGTTCACCATTGCTTTGTCTTTTGTTTCCTTCTTCACCCGGAAGAAGAACTGCCATAATTTGACATCTGGTCGGATCCCAAGGTGCCCTTCGCAAAGAGTTACGAAGTTGGAGAGGAGGAGGTATGAGTTTGGGCAGATGTTGTGGGGCTGGAGCCCGTATGTGTTGAGGATGGAGAGGAAAAACTCCGAGCAGGGGAGTGATAGTCCGCGTTCCACCCAAGCCTTAGTCATGACAATTTCTCCGGCTTCGGGCTTGGGGACGTCGGAATCACGTGTGAAGCTCCAGTGAGTGGAGATCATGCCCTCGTTCTGGAGCTCTCTAAGCTCCACATCAGTAGTTGCGCAGGGCCACCACTGACCCCGCTCTCCTTCACGGATCCGGGCCTTGGACGCCCTCTTGTTTTCCGCTTCCTGTACTTTGGCTGCCATCCTAGCTTGTCCCTCGAGTTCTTCTTGGAGCTCTTTGAGGGAGGGGATCCGGCCTGGAGCGGTGCTGGAAGATGCGGAAAACAGTTGAGCTAACCTAATGTCGGAAACATATGGTGGCAGGTATGCTATGGGATCCGGACATATTGGTTCTAATGGATTGGGATCCGGGCTACTCGGAGAGCTACCAGTACAGTGCGATGAATCAAGTGGCATGCTTCCGGCTGCGCCCATGCAAATTATTTGAGTATCCGGATCTACACTAAGTTTGTCTTCTACGAGGCCGGCGCACGTACCGTTAATGGCGCGGTGGCTCGACGGAGCTCCGGTGAAGTTGAGGTCGTCGGACTTGCAGGAAATCACCTCGCGTGACCACGAATCGGTGGCGGGAAGGATTTCTCGGTCAACCGAAGGGATCTTGGCGCGAGGAGAGGCTTGGACTGGCGGCGCGCGGAGTTCACCGTGGCGAGGTTCGCCGGAGATTAGATCCGTCGGGCGGCGCGGCGCGAGGAGGAAGATGAAGTGGTGAGGAGAGGTGAAAGAATGAAGAATTATCGAGCCGCGGGGTATTTATAGGCCACACGCGGAGATTCGGGATTCGGATCCGACGGTGGAAACGGAACGGTCACACCGTTGGATGGATGACACGTGTCTTAGGTCAAGTGCGGTAAAACGACGTGGAGGTAACTTAACCATGCACTCCCGAAAATTCCGGCTAAAGATTTGCATCTGCGAAAATTTAGCGCGGGAAATAAGGAGGTTGTGCGCGAGAAAGGCGGAATCTCTGTTGCAATACCCAATCTGAAGATGAAGGATTTTCGAGTGAATGAACCCGGAATCAAGTAAAAGTTTTGAAGCTCTTCAAGATTCTCTTCGGATCCGAGCTGAATGAAGTTGGAGGAATGATGAATCTCAGAGAACTTCGGGGGCTACCGTTGTGGGTATACTTTATGGGTATATCAACGGCATGGCCAAGATCCGGCAAGCCCGGGTGGCCCATAGTTGGTGGTGAGGCATGTGGCCCATCGGGCGGCCCAGTTGCTGTAGATCATGAAGGATGAAGTCCAGCCCAGGAACAGGAAGCCGGATCTCAACCGACCTACGAAGGAGGCCGGATCCGTGGAGGCCCATGAAGTATCCAGATCCAGCACGACCTAGAAGGAAGGCGGATCCTTGACGTACACGGCAAGACATTGTACCGTAGTTAGGCAACTTGTATTCCGGCTAGGACTCTACATGTAAACCCTAGATCCGTGCGCCTATATAAGCCGGATCCTGGGAGCCCTAGAGGCACAACGACAACTCATTGTAACAACGCGAAAGCGCCCAGAAAATTCCAGACAAGCAGCAGTAGGCCCTGTCATCGTGCAGGTGTTCCGAAGCTGGGTAACTCGCGTACCACCGTCCCGTGTGCACTCCGCCCTATGGCCCCTACTTCTTCTCCCCCTCGTGAGGATCCCTCCTCCGAGGTACTGTCGATTAGGCAACGACAGTGAGGGAGTGGGAGGTGGGCTCAAGTGGGTCACAGACCTAGATTTCTTAATATATATGGTTGGTAGAATTGACTGACACATGGGGTTTCGGGTACCCGTGGGGGGAATCTGGCCCCCACCCCCGCCCCGCTAGTGTTTCGGGTACCCGCCCCGCAATCCCCACGGGGAGAGTTTACCCCCCATCCCCGTCTCTTGGCGGGTCAATCCCCGCGGGTACCTGGCCCCACGGGTAAAATTGCCACCTTGAGCGGTCCAATCCAGGATTAGGTTTTCACCCAGGGAACAAGGAGGAGGGGGAGGGATAGTACCTCGATGACGCCCCCAGCAGGCAAGGCAGCGCCCATGGACGTCGTTGTCATCGTGACCGGTACCACAAGTCAGGGATTTGTACCAGTCGCAGAGTCCCGCCGCCAGCAGCTTGGCCGAAACAGGTCCAGGGAGCTTGGACGCCATGAGGAGAGGAGGGACTAGCACCTTCAGATCTGGCGCTGGTGACCACCGAGGGGGCCCCGGGCCACGGCCAGCACCCACCGGCTCCGCGCCTGTTGACTGCCAAAACCCACCGGCGGGCAGCGGCCTGTCAACACAGTGTAGAGCCGGGAAGAGCCTAGAGCTGCGGCTGGCTGAGACCCCTCCGAGCGACGGCCCGCAATGCTCTTCTGGTCACACGCGGCGATGCGAAGTGCAAGGGCGTGCCACCTGACCTATACCTGGTCAGGAAGGTGATGGGGATGCCTCGCTTAGTTCCTGCATGGCATACACGTAAACATTAAATAAGAGCCTCGATCGGCTCTCAGGTTATCCTGTGAATCGGCTCAAAGAGCCGATCCACCCATGATTCGTACGGGGTGCACGAATACTTGGTGATCCTGCTTGATCAAGATAAAGCTAATGAGATCTACGACGATTTAGGGTTTTCACCGCATAATCGGATCATCCTACTCCAGGTTGGGCCTCGCGGCCACGCACGGTGCCTTTCGTAAGTTTCCGATCCTAAACAAGGCCAAAAAACCAACATGGCGTTGATCCTCGGAACATCCTGTTTAGGACTTGCGAACGCCACCCTACGTGCCGCTGGATCCTCCCCCCCTTTGTAAGGCCTAACTATTGCAGATGTTAAACTAATCCTTGCAGAGCAAGGAGCAATCGTAACGGATCAGATCTACTAAATAATGAACAAGCAGGGTGCCGCCCCCACACCTGAGATAGGTGTGAGGGCGGCTAGACATGCAAGGGTTGCACTACGTAAGCATGTTATACGGAGAACTATGCTAACCCTAACACATCTATGATAACTACGTTGCCCGCCATCAAAGACGCTTCAGTACGGGCAACGCATGAACAACGTGGAGCTTGTGCTGCCTAGATCGCAAGATGCGATCTAGGCAGCATGTCGCTTACCTGATTGAAACCCTCGAGACGAAGGAGTTGGCGATGCGCCGAGATTGGTTTGTTTTGGGGTGAACGTTGTGTTGTTGTTTATTCCATAAACCCTAGATACATATTTATAGTCCAGCGGACTTTCTAATGTGGGCGTGCACCAAACCGTGCACGAGTAAGATTCTAACTTCTAAACTAAGATGCGATCTAATATTTTACAGATACACGGGCAATTAAGCCCAACTTGGTATAAAAGGCCGATCTTCGTGTTCTCTCCAAAAATAACCTTCAGGCTTATCTTGATCGTGGCCCACCTCCAACTTGGTCAAATTCTGGTGATAACACATGCCCCCCTGGTTTTGGAATTGGTAATTCCAAAATCACTCCGTCGGGTCATGTCGTGGCAGAACTGTTGCAGTATCCTTTATCATGATGTCCTGCCTTCTCAACTTCTCCGCGTGATCTGGCAGTTTATTTTTTTTTTCTTTAGGCACCACTTCCTCGGAAACTGCTATGGCATTGAATTTCCACTATATCCCCTTTTATTTAACTGCCATGAACAGTTCTCCTCTGCATCTCCTCCGCATTAGCACTCCAAAAGCCCTCCTGCCACCATGTCTTCTTCCTCCTCTGCTCCATCGGATCCTTCCAGCCAGTCCTCCACATCCCGTGAGCCGACGCCGGAGTACAACCCGGCAGAGAGGTCCACGCGGCGAACACCCGCCGCGCCATTGCGGCCGGAGAGGAGTCAGACCACGACTTCTCCATCTGGTCCGAGGACGACCAATCCTCGACGGACGGGGAGAGCGACCTCCGCTTCCTCGCCATTGGGGAAACGGAAGAGGAGAGTGACGACGACAGCTTCTCCTGCGACTTCACCTCTTCCGGGGAGGAGAAGCAGGAAGAGGAGGAGGAGGACGACGACGAGAGCTCCTCCGACGAGCCGCTGGCCAAGCGGTTCTGCCCTTGGCCGGGCAATCTTAGCGACTTCGATAGCGATGAGGACGACGCTGACGAAGAAGATGAAGACAACGAGGGCCCGGTCGGCGGCCATTGGAGCGACGACGAGCCCGCCGGGAGCAGCGCCGATAGTGGCGACGACGGCGACGACGAGGGCAGTGATGGCCCGTAGATAGGACCTCTAGAATAGGGCCAGTAGTAGTAGATGGGGCAATGTATCCCCTAGTATTTCCTTTTGAGAGCAATTAGCTCTTTATGTAAGAAATCTCGCCTATCAATGAAGAACTTTTCCCCAATTTGATTTTGCCGATTTCTTCTGAGTTTAATTGAGCCGATTCCCTCTTCTACTGACCTTGCCGATTCGTCCCCTTTGCCAATGCGTATTGAGCCGATAGCACCGCATCGGTTCTTTGAAATTCACCCTTTCCTTCTTCAACTGATGATTTCCTAAATCTGGTGGAAAACGCAGGATCTTCAGGGAAATCTTTGAACTTTTCCAACCAAATCCAATAATCTTCTTCAGTACTCATCATTGTGAAGAAGGTTGCAATGAAGGAGCAGCCGATGGTATCCCCATCGGCTTTTTAAACAGAGTAAAACAGAGCATCCACCAGGCCTGCTGCCCCCCGAGCCTTACTCGAGGCGATAATGTCAGAGAGAATGCGCCAAAACCGACCCTCTTTTTCCCTCAGACAGCCGATAATCTTCCGCTTCAGCTGAACTAGTCCCAAAGATTGGAAATCCTTGACAAAAAGGTTCAGGAACCCAGATCGGCTCGAAGCAGCTGAAGAAATTTCCATCGTTTATTCCCTCGAAGCAACAGAAGGCACCACCGCTGGCCTGGATTTGGTGGAGGCTCGATAGACATCGCATAATTCCACTAGAGTCGATGGCTGCGCATCGGCTGTTTCTCAATTCTAAAGGCGATGCCCTTGCATCGGCTGCAAATAAAAAATACTGGCCGGTTTTCTCCCATCGGCCCCCAGTATTTCATTGCCCACATGTACCCCTGCACCTGCTCCCATATTTAGGTATTTAGGTGCCCCCCGAGCCGAAGCTGTCAAAGAATGGCAGATATCGGCTCTGTAATTCGCACGTCGGCTCCTGATAGGGTCAAGGGCGAATCACAAGCAGAACATGTGGTGAGGATAAATTTGGCCGATTGCTGGGACCGGCCTCCATAATGGTTGGAGCGCTGACTGAAGGTTCTGTAATATCCCTTCATAGACTTTTGGGGCCGATCACAAGGATCAGCCTCACCAATTTGCACATCGTTTTGCTTCAACTACATGGTCAGGCCAGTGGATAAAACCAGCTTAACCCTTCCCTTTGTCACATCGATGCGCTCGCAGTCGTCCAAGTTGATGCCTGAGAGGGGTTCTTGGCCTGCTGCTTCCCATGCGTTCATGCCAGCTGTTGAAACTTCAGCTGAATCATCGGCCTGGACGACCTCTACCTCATCTCCATCCCACTGTATTATGCATTGGTGCATCGTGGAGGGAATACAACAATTGGCGTGGATCCAATCTCTTCCTAGCAGCACAGCATAACTGCTCGTGCTATCGACGATGAAGAACGTTGTAGGGATAGTTTTTCTTCCTACGGTCAGATCCACGTTCAGAACTCCTTGTGCTTCAGACGCTTGGCCGTTGAAATCGCTCAACGTCACGTTGGTCTTGATCAGATCTGAGCTAGAGCGTCCCAGCCGACGTAGCATAGAGTACGGCATGATGTTAACTGCCGCTCCGGTGTCCACCAGCATCTTGTTTACAGGCCTCCCATCGATATATCCTCGTAAGTACAGGGCCTTCAGATGCCTGTAGCTCTTTTCTCGTGGCTTCTCAAAGATAACCGGCCGTGGGCCGCAGTCAAGTTGTGCCACGGATGTCTCATCTAAACCTGGAGCACTGAACTCCGAAGGGAGGATGAACACCATGTTCGTGCCAGCCGATGTTTCATCATCGGCTCTCCTTTGTTTGGGGCGCCACTCCATTCTCCGTGGACGACCCTCTTCATCCAGGGCTCGCTGAACTTTTGCAGCCAGATCAGGCCGTGCCTTCCTTAGCGTATGCAGGTATAACCTTTCGGCTTCCTCCAGGCCGCGCAACCGCTGAACCCTGCGTTTTTGTGAACGGCTGAGTCCGTCAGGGCACCACCTTGGACGGTGGTACCTGTCTTCTTCTTCTTCTAGTCCCTCGTCTTCGGAATCCTCCAGATCTGCCCAACGAGGTGACTCAAAGACGTTTGCTACGTGGCGGGAGAGGCCCTAAGCGCTTGAACACAGACACGTTGGCTGCCTCCTTCTTCTTATGGTTGCATTACGGGCAATTGCCGATTGTGGGCAATCGGCTCATTCTGAATCCCAGCGATTAATCCGAAGAAAGGGCAGTCCCGGTGTCCGGCGTTGTCATCTTGCTCCCTTGACTTGTCCGTGGCACGGCGCTCGTGCTCCTCCTCATCGCGATCCTGCCGACGATGTCTTACGGCTTCTCTAGCCGTACGATCTCCTTCATCATCATAGTTGGACCGTCGGCGTTGGTCATACTGACTCACATATTTGTTGAGGAGGTGATCAGAGAGAGGTCGTTGATATCTTATGTTCTTCACTTCTCCCTCTGTGACGTAGCGCTTGCCGTCATGATGGAGCCGATCGCGTGGAGCGGCCTCCTCTGTGTCCTTGCTATGAGAGCAGCTGCCCTCATCTCCATCTTTGCCAGAGTAGTTCCCAGGTCCTACCATGTTGATGCTGAACGTGGGACCTGGCTGGCAACCCTCGGTGGTAGATGACTTCTACCATGTTAACGGCGGGAAGGGCTGGGTGTCTACCTTCATGGCGTCTTGGTTGAAAATTAAACGCCCCTTCTCTATCGCCGCTTGGATGTCCGACGCCACACCACTGCGGTCGTTGGTGGCATGGGAAAGCGAGTTGTGGAATTTGCAGTACGGCTTTCCGTTTAGCTCTTGCGCCGTGGGGAACTTGAGACCTTCAGGAATCGTCAACTGTTTCTCCTTGAGCAGGAGGTCGAAGATTTGTTCAGTCTTGGTCACGTCAAAATCAAATCCCCTGGGCGGCCCTGGTGGCTTTACCCATTTGCAGGACACGGGGGTTCCTCCCCGAGTCCACTCAGCCTTGCTACTTCTTGGTCTCCCGCAGCACTTCACCTTCCTCTGTATCGACCATGACTACTGCACGCTTGAACTTGTCTTGGTACAGGTCTGGGTGGCGCTGTTCATATGCTGATAGTTTCTGAACCATGTGCGCCAGCGAGGGATAATCTGCTTGGGAGGCCATGTCCTTGAGCTGTGTTGCAAGGCCTGCTACTGCCAACTCGACTGCTTCCTTTTCAGTTATACGAACCGAATAACATCGGTTCCTAAGATTCCTGAAGCGCTGGATGTACTCTGTCACCGTTTCTGCGCGCTTCTGACGTAGTTGTGCTAGATCGGCAATGCTGGACTCGGAAGCTTCTGAATGGTATTGCGTATGGAACTGCTCTTCCAATTGCTTCCAAGACCGGATGGAGTTTGCTGGCAAAGAGGTGTACCATCCAAAAGCCGATCCCGTGAGGGACTGTGAAAAGAGCCTCACGCGTAGCTGATCCGACACTGAAGCCGGTCCTAGTTGCGCCAAATATCGGCCGACGTGCTCGATGGAGCTGGAGCCATCTGATCCACTGAATTTGGAGAAGTCAGGGAGCCGATATTTAGGTGGCAGCGGGATCATCTCGTACTCGTCGGGGTACGGCTTGGAATAGCCGATTGCCCTTCTTTTCGGCACCATGCCGAACTGGTCTCTCAGTATGGTACTGATCTGATCCGCTGTGCTGGCTGCAGGAGATGCACTCTGAAGATTCGCCGGGGTGGCGTACTTAGCCAGCCATGTTTGCTTTTCCAGCTCTGAGCCAACTGCAGGAGCTGGGCTCGGGAGTTTCGTCGGGGTGGCGTACTTAGTTAGCCACGTCTGCTTCTCAAGCTCTGTTGTTGACGTTCCTCCTGTTTGCGCCGGAGTCCCTGACGTTGTGGCCTGGTTTGAGAGTGGCCAGTTGCCACAATCTGGCACATACGTGCACGCGTATCCTTGAGGGATCTCCTTAGGCGCCTCAGCCAAGAACTGGTAGTCACTGGGGTCACCACCGATCTTGTAGACGACGAATGCCGGTGTAGCCGGCACTTCAGCTGGTGCTGCCAACGCATATGGCAGCGGTGGACGGGACTGGAGTGGCAACTCTCCTTGATGCGTCCCGAGAGCTGGTCCTGACGGCGAGTACTGGTGGCTCATGATCTCCTGGATCACGCGCAGAGCGAGACGCTCCAACACGTTGACCAAGTTTTCAGAGTGGCGGTGTAGCGAGTGAGCCACCAAGTAGTTGATCTCCTGCCGTAGGCCCCTGGTGCGTTCCTCCGACGGGGCAGAGAGATCTATCCCATCGAGTGCACCTTGTGGTGAGAATCCCTTCCATCTCGATGCCATGGGTACGGGTTCTGCGAAAAGAGCCGATGAGGTCGGCTTCGAGGGTGACCTTGATCTCGTCGTATTTCTTCTTGAGCTCGGCAGGTAACTCCTCGTAGGTGACTGGCGTGCCGTCCGCCGCCATCTCAGATGTAGATGGCGATGTGGTTGATGTAGACGATGGTCCCACCGGGCGTGCCAGAATGTGTTGACTGCCAAAACCCACCGGCGGGCAGCGGCCTGTCAACACAGTGTAGAGCCGGGAAGAGCCTAGAGCTGCGGCTGGCTGAGACCCCTCCGAGCGACGGCCCGCAATGCTCTTCTGGTCACACGCGGCGATGCGAAGTGCAAGGGCGTGCCACCTGACCTATACCTGGTCAGGAAGGTGATGGGGATGCCTCGCTTAGTTCCTGCATGGCATACACGTAAACATTAAATAAGAGCCTCGATCGGCTCTCAGGTTATCCTGTGAATCGGCTCAAAGAGCCGATCCACCCATGATTCGTACGGGGTGCACGAATACTTGGTGATCCTGCTTGATCAAGATAAAGCTAATGAGATCTACGACGATTTAGGGTTTTCACCGCATAATCGGATCATCCTACTCCAGGTTGGGCCTCGCGGCCACGCACGGTGCTCGTAAGCCGATCCTAAACAAGGCCAAAAAACCAACATGGCGTTGATCCTCGGAACATCCTGTTTAGGACTTGCGAACGCCACCCTACGTGCCGCTGGATCCTCCCCCCCTTTGTAAGGCCTAACTATTGCCAGCCCGCACCCGCGAACACCGCTCGCCGCCGAGCCGGAGTCGCCGCAACACCAGATCAGGGCCGCCGCCCTGAGATCCCGAGCCCACAGCGGAGCCAGGCCCGCCATCGACGCCGGATGAAGAACCGAGCGACCGCCCCAGCCACGGCGAACCTGGCGCGGTGCTCCTCCATATATACGCCGCGCGGGGAGCCAAGGGCCCAGATCCCCGCCACCCCCATCACCGGCGTCGCGAGCCAGGGCTGACGGTGCCTCAGGGAGCGACGAGGAGTGGGGACGGAGGGGGAAGGAGCGGTGGCAGCGGCTGTTTGGGTTTTGCCCCCCGGTCGCCTGGAGGAGGCGACGCGAGGTGGGGGGGGGGGGGGGGGGGGTTTCCGCCAGCCAAGGTCACACATCTTCCTTCACATATCAAACACGATGCTCATTACTTATAGACTTATAGTCATACTAACTACATTGTATTTGGTCAACAGCAACTCCGAAAAGACAACGACCGCTATTACCACAACTAAAGGTCGCCCAAGGAGACCAGATGGTGGTTCCATGACGACAAAGTATGAGGGGGCATTTATCGGCTCTTCCTTACTGTGAAATCTCTTCCAAGGGGAGACGAGATGAGATGATTTAGACTTAAATTCTAAGCTCCCTTCTTATTGTGCCAAAAAAATCTTTACATACCATGGTGGTTTGTACATGTGTGGAGTCGTGAATATTGTCATCTCTATCAAATGAGATATATAGAATAAGGAAAAGAGTGTAACCATTTTGTCAATGCACAGAAGTGCAAATTTTATCTATGTTTTGCTAAATAGCCCGTTATCTTATGATTTTGTCTGTGTGCTGACTGATGCCCTGTTTGGTATCTGTTTCCTTCAGAATTTTCCGAAATCAAATGAAATTTCAAGGCGAGTTACTGAAATTACTGATTGATGGCAGAGATTGCTGAAATCAAATGAAGTGTACAGAGGCGCCTCTCCTAAAGTAGTGCTGAAGTTGCTGATTGAAGTTATTATTTCAACCTTCTAGTGATTACTCTTTGAACCTTTTGGTGATGTGTGTTTGTATCATTTATGTTTTAAATCTGCTGATGGAGGCTTATGAAATTGAGTAATGCTATACTTTGGAGAAACTTGAAGCTAAATGCCTTCTATGGAAAAAAACAATCCATCACTTCCCATTCAGTAGACTGATACAAGTAAAACTTATGAAGGTTCTTGTAATCAATGCATTTGACTATTTTGCCCACTTCCTCACTTAAAATGAACTCCATTTGCCACTTGACCATTTACCGATTAATATGAAGAAAAACCATACAAGCAAGAAACAAAAACATAGTGGTTGACTTGCTCATTTAACATTATTTATAAACATAAGGCTCGAGCAGACCCGGATTTAAATTAATAAAGCCCAATGACAGCATCCAACTAAGCACGACACTGAACAAACACAGCAAGAGGATGGAGGGAGGCTCCATCAGTCCCGAAAATAAGAAACTAAAACAAGGAAGGGCACACATAGAGCCACGCCCCAAGTCAACACCTATGGCAGCACCTAGACTAGAGAAACAACATGAAAGATACATATAGGACTAGTCTCTGTCCCTGATGATCGCGTTGAGAGCTCGAATCTTGCCAATGACCATCCCACCACCTGGCGACCCTGACTCCTAGCCAGAAGCTTCCAGCAAGTACTGGTCATTTTGTAAAGTTCATCAGACGGCTGAACCGGAAACACGCCCTCAATTGTGAACTTATTTCTACGCTAACCAGAAAACCCTCCTAGTTTGGCATTTAACATTAAGGAACGTTGAAGTTTACCATTCACATAATGCATACAAGCGATCACAATTTCATCTAGAAGGACAAGCTAAATCTTCATCTGGATGTAAAACATTCAGAATTGAAAAACCTAGCACACAAGACCTCAATAATAGGTTTTCCAAGTTCTAGAAACACTCCACAATTGGATTCTGCGTCTAGGTGTCGACGTTCTCGGGTTGAGGGCGAAACTCGCAGCTGTAGGGAAATCATCCATGCTTACGGCCCAGGCTGTCATCAGCGGCGACTCAACCAAGCCCAAACGTAGCAGCTTTGCCCAGCCCTTCTCCGCTAGGCGCCCACATCCATCATCAGGGTGAGCGACCCCCTGTTGGTGATGCCAGCGCGGCGGATATTATCGTGAGGGTGTCTGTTTATAAATTTGTGGATTCATTAAGCCAGAAGATTGAAATAAAAGCTCATTTACTTACAACATCTGAAACTCCATGGAACACATGACCGCCGAGATCAGTAACATAGCAGATTTTTTCAAGAAGACAGCATAGCTCAAGCATTAGTTCTAAGCAAACCAATACCAACCACGAAAAACAAACACGTTGCAAATCACAAGGAACAAACACTCTGGGTGGAAATGAGGGGCGGCCGAACGAGCGCCTCGCCGCAGGCTGAGGCAGACCGTCGCAAAACATCTCTACTAAGATTGTTTAAGATCACTACAAAATAACTCGATCGGAAAGTGGCGAACCACCGATAATTTGCTTCCTCAAAACGAATGCCCCTTTCTCTCAAGATTTTTTTTTTAAGCTCGTCTCTTGAGATAATGAGATGTGCGGTCTAGACCCTCCCACTTGAATCAGCACCGCCCTCTCAAGTGCGAATTCCACCTGCTTCATCTACGGCGAGAAAGGCAGGTAGCAGGTGTCGGCCTGAGGTCTGATTCGTCGGGAGAAAACTCGTTTCGAAGTCAAGCCTCCGCCGCAGAAAGTGATGGCATGTGGCTCACCGGACTGACGAGGTGGGAGCAGCTTTTTTTTTTTTTTGACAATCAATACCACATATATTCATAGCAACAAATAGTACATGGTAGAGTACTCCAACGATTATAAAATAAAATCTAAAAGGTAGTAACAAATCTTCGAGGTCTTCAATTTCTTTCTTCTTCGAGAACACAATCTTGTATTTTACTGAAGGTAGCCAAAAATAGATAACGAACCATAGACCACCTGTAGATACCGACGAAAGTTCTCCCATAATTTTTTGAGCCGCAATATCAAGGCTGTGTGCACGCACGAAACCATTAAAACAGTCATACAACATCGGCAAGAGTACCAACACCAGTATTCAAGGAATAATAACCGACTAGCTCTGTCGTCGTCGATGGAGAGCCGAGAGTACGAATCACCATTGTCGAGGACGTAGCAGCCGGGACAAAAACTACGAGGATAATCCTCCCCGTGGCAACAACGACAAAAGATCCAAAATCGATCTGGTGAAGCAAGATCCGAAGGCTCATACCTAGAAAATTGTGATCGTTCAACACCACCATTAACGCCGGGAAGAAGATCTCGTCGCCGAACGAAAGACCGAAGATCACTTATTGCAGACGATGTCATCTCCATTGAGGGGAAACCAACAAGAAGGCAGCTACCAAAATCCTAACATAATCTAATGAAAATAATACTTTTATTCAAAACTCCAAGCATAGATCGGGTTCCCCACTCCTGCCGACGCTGACGAAGCCGACCGGAGGAGGGGGGACTAATCTATAGAGGAGGATGAACTGGAGGCGGCTAGGGTTGAGGTGACGGCTGAGAGGAGAGACAGGAGGAAAAGACTTATGGAGCAGCCTGTTGTTTGGATGTACTAGAAAGCAAACAACACTTTTCACGGAGGAGGATTGGCTCTCAATAGGTAGAACACCAACATACGGCATGTTTGCAGAATTACCTGGAGTGAATGGAAACGAATTTTAATAAGAGCTTTTTTTTTTCAACTGGGACTGCTCCCCTTTCCATTAATATTGCATAACGGAAATACTGAGTTCGATCAAACTTTTCTCTACTACTTAAACTTTTCTCTATCCCTACTACGTAAAAAGACTAAACGTAATCCCTGTTCTCCCCATCCTCATTTCGTCCGTTTTGTTGTCCCTTCGTTCTGCCCCCTATTCGTTCCTCTCCCTGCCCGCAAATCAGGACGTGGCTTGCCTGTGCCCGGCTTATGCGACCATCCGTGCGGCCGTTCCGTTAATTCACCATCGCACGGTGCTGGCAGATTGATTCCAGTCGTGATTCTTGTCCATCCAAAAAATAAAATGAAAATACAACCGTAATACTAGGAATCCTCGTACGAGCGCCCGTCCCGTCTATCTTGTCCTGTAACTGGGGCAGAACATGGAGGGAGGAGAAGATGAAGTCTGTAATATCCTCGCCATGCTCGTCGCTCCATTCTTTGCTACCAGCTTTTTCTCGCGCGCAGCCGTAACATCTTCCGTGGTTGTCATATTTCTTCTCTCGCCGGAAGCACACGACTCGACGCTGGTCACCGGCTCAAGCGAGGTAGTACCCGCGGCACCACCACCGTTCGCATAACTCGCAACCTGCCGCGTTATTCGGGCGGACATTGTTGGCGCCGTTTCCGACGAACACCTTGGTGTCGCCTAAGCTTGAGGAAACGACGGCAGCGGCTCGGCCGGGTGAAAGTGGTGGGGCAAGTGGACGGGCGTCCCCGAGCTCGTCGATCGCGCCATGAGGCCTAACATTTGCGTTGCAGGCATCATCCGATCCAACCGATTCCGTGCGGATTGGATGATCGGCGGCCCTCACAACTGCCGCCGCCCAAGCCCTACCTCCACTAGTGGAGAAGATGCCTTTGGTCCCAAGCAAATGTCCCAGTGCAGAACCAAACCGGGACCAATGGGGGGCATTGGCCCGGTTCGTTTTGCCCAGGGCGACCCCACTAGCTCAGAGCCTGTTCGGTAGTGGCCTTTGGACCCGGTTTGTAATACAAACCGGGACTAAAGGGTCCACGGCAGGGCGCGGCAGGCCGTGTCGGGCGTGGGGAACCTTTAGTCCCGGTTTGTATTACAAACCGGGTCCAAAGGCCCCCCTCTGGACCCGGTTTGTAATACAAACCGGGACAAAGTCCCCAATCTGGCTATATAACCTTGCCCCTGCCCAAGTGTGAGCCACACTTGGCCATTTTTTCACTTTCTTCACAAGAGGGGTGTATTGCTCTCCTCTCTTCTTCACATGCACAAGAGGTGTTCGATGAAATGCTTAAGAGGATTTGCCACTTGAGTTTACACAAATCAAGCCACACTTAACTTGTTTTTTTCTTCTTCATCGAGGTTAACAACTTTATCCTTTTCATCTGCAATTGATAAAATACATGTGTATATATACATCGTGATGTTCTGTAATGGTTTTGATCAGCTTAATTATATCATGCAGATGAATCGGCAATGGATGTACATTGACCGACGGTTTGACGAGTTCACTTCGGGCCTGGATAATTTTATGGCTGTGGCGGAGGCAAACAAACATGATGGCTTCATGTATTGTCCATGTGTTGACTGCAAGAATACCGTAAATTACGCTCACTCGAGTCTCATTCACAGCCACCTTCTGCGATCCGGTTTCATGCCCAGTTACTATTGTTGGACCAAGCACGGAGAAAGAGGGGTTATGATGGAAGACAATGAAGAAGAGGAAGAGGATGATGACGGTTATCCCAGTTTCCCTGAATACGATGATACTGCAGAAGGCAATGAAGACAATGAAGTAGAAGATCAAGATGCACCAGATGAGCCTGCTGATGATGATCTTGGTCGGGCCATTGCTGATGCAAGGAGAGAATGTGAAACTGAAAAGGAAAGGTTGGCCTTCGACAAGATGATAGAAGATCACAACAAATTGTTATACCCAACTTGCGAAGATGGCCATAAAAAGCTAGGCAGCACACTGGAATTGTTGCAATGGAAGGCAGAGAACGATATCACTGACTTGGGATTTGGAAAGTTGCTGACAATAATTAAGAGGAAGCTTCCAAGGGGTAATGAATTGCCCGCCAGTACATACGAAGCGAAGAAGATTGTCTGCCCTCTAGGATTAGATGTGCAAAAGATACATGCATGTATTAATGACTGCATCCTCTACCGCGGTGAGTACGAGAATTTGGATGCATGTCCGGTGTGCACTGCATTGCGGTATAAGATCAGACGAGATGACCCTGGTGATGTTGAGGGTGAGCGCCCCAGGAAGAGGGTTCCTGCCAAGGTTATGTGGTATGCTCCTATAATACCATGGCTGAAACGCTTGTTCAGAAATAAAGAGCATGCTAGGTTGTTGCGATGGCACAAAGAAGACCGTAAGAAAGACGCGATGTTGAGGCACCCTGCTGATGGCTCCCAATGGAGAAAAATCGATAGAGAGTTCCAAAACTTTGCACAGGATGCAAGGAACTTAAGGTTTGGTCTAAGTATAGATGACATGCATCCTTTTGGAAAGCAGAGCTGCAGCCATAGCACCTGGCCTGTGACTCTTTGTATATATAACCTTCCTCCTTGGTTGTGCATGAAGCGGAAGTTCATTATGATGTTAGTGCTTATACAAGGCCCGAAGCAACCCGGGAACGACATTGATGTGTATCTGAAGCCATTAGTCGAAGAACTTCTACAGTTGTGGTCCCTAGCAGGTGTACGTGTGTGGGACGAGCACAAGTAGGAGGAATTTGACCTAAGAGCGCTGCTTTTCGTAACCATCAATGACTGGCCTGCTCTTGGTAACATTTCAGGACAGTCAAACAAGGGATACAATGCATGCACGCACTGTTTACATGAGCTCGAAGGTGATTATTTGGAAAAATGTAAGAAGGTCGTGTACCTGGGGCATCGTCGATTTCTTAGGACTACCCATCTCGTAAGAAAGAAAGGCAAGCATTACAATGGTGAGGCTGATCACCGGAGGAAGCCTCCCCATCGTGATGGTGTTGATATATTTGGTATGGTCAAGGATCTAGATGTAATATTTGGAAAGGGTCCTGGCGGACGGTCTGTTCCGAATGACGATGCCGGACACGCGCCCATGTGGAAGAAGAAATCTATATTTTGGGATCTACCCTATTGGGAAGTCTTAGAGGTCCGCTCTTCAATCGATGTGATGCACGTGACGAAGAATCTTTGCGTGAACCTGCTAGGCTTTCTGGGCGTGTACGGGAAGACAAAAGATACACCAGAAGCACAGGAGGACCGACAACGTAGGAAAGACCCCAAAAACTGCATGAGAGAGTTGAAGGACGTCATTACTCCAGCTACGCTCTTACAAAAGCAGAGAAGGAAATATTTTTTGAATGTCTGAGCAGTATCAAGGTTCCGTCTGGCTTCTCCTCCAATATAAAGGGAATAATAAATATGAAGAAGAAAACATTCCAGAACCTGAAGTCTCATGACTGTCACGTGATAATGACACAATTGCTTCCGATTGCATTGAGGGGGCTTCTACCGGAAAATGTTCGACTGCCCATTGTGAAGCTATGTGCATTCCTCAATGCAATTTCTCAGAAGGTAATAAATCCAGAAATTCTACCGAGGTTGCAGAATGATGTGGTCCAATGTCTCGTTAGTTTTGAGCTGGTGTTCCCACCATCCTTCTTCAATATTATGACACATCTCCTCGTTCACCTGGTCGATGAGATTTCCATTCTCGGTCCTGTGTTTCTACACAATATGTTCCCCTTCGAGAGGTTCATGGGAGTCTTAAAGAAATATGTTCATAACCGTGCTAGGCCAGAAGGAAGCATCTCCAAGGGCTATGGAACAGAGGAGGTCATTGAATTCTGTGTTGACTTTATTCCTGACCTTAAGCCGATTGGTGTTCCTGAATCGCGGCATGAAGGGAGACTAAGTAGAAAAGGCACGCTAGGAAGGAAATCAATGATATGTAGGGACGGGATTTCTTTGACTCAAGCACACTACACAGTTCTACAAAGTTCCAACTTGGTGGCTCCGTATATCGGTGACCACAAGAACTTTCTACGCTCCCAGAACCCGGGGCAGTCGAACGATTGGATTAGACGTGAACACATGTCGACTTTCGGCGGTTGGTTGCAAAAACATCTCCTGAATAACAAAGATATTGAAGATCAGCTGTACTTGCTGGCCCAGACACCATCTTCGACTGTAGTGACTTTCCAAGGGTACGAGATAAATGGGAATACATTTTACAAGATCGCCCAAGATAAAAAGAGCACCAACCAAAACAGTGGTGTCCGATTTGATGCAATAATGAATGAAGGCCCAAATGACACATATTATGGTTACATAGAGGATATATGGGAACTTGACTATGGACCTTCTTTTAAGGTCCCTTTGTTTAGGTGCAAATGGGTCAACAAAACAGGAGGCGGGGTTCAGGTAGACAAGTTGTATGGAATGACAACAGTGGATCTCAACAATCTTGGGTATAGAGACGAACCATTCGTCCTAGCCAAGGATGTGGCCCAGGTTTTCTATGTGAAGGATATGTCTACCAAACCAAGAAAAAGGAAACATAAGGAAACAAATACATCAAACGATGAGCCAAAGCGCCACATAGTTCTTTCTGGAAAAAGAAACATCGTGGGAGTGGAGGACAAGACAGACATGTCAGAAGATTATAATAAGTTTGATGCAATTCCACCCTTCAGAGTGAACATTGATCCAAGCATCAAGTTAAATGATGAAGATGCTCCATGGTTACGGCCGAAGAAGATTAAATGATGAAGATGCTCCATCATCAAGTTAATTGAAGAATGTTCATGGCAGAAATGAGTATCTCAACATGGCAATCAATTTCCCATTTATTTTTGTGTAATCATTTAACTGTATGTAAGATATTAAAAGTGGATATGCGCCACGGGAGATTTCCCAACCCTTTCCCCAACACTGTTAGAGAAGATGTAGTCGTTCAGGGGCTTGCAGGAAAAAATTCCAAGGCGCAGTTTCTGAAGATGCCGTAGGGCGTGTGCACCAATGATATCTTCGAGAAACTGCGCCACGGGAGATTTCCCAACCCTTTCCCCAACACTGTTAGAGGAGATGTAGTCGTTCAGGGGCTTGCAGGGAAAAATTCCGAGGAGCAGCTTCCGAAGATGCCGTAGGGCGTGTGCACCAACGACATCTTCGAGAAGCTGTGTCACGGGAGATTTCCCAACCCTTCCCTTCATCCATGGGAATGAAACTCTGCTTGGCTTGTTGATCTGCTTGGCAAGGCGTATCGATGCTCCTTTTATAGGCACGGCACCTCTTCTACTTTGTCTTGTTCCTTCGACAGGGCGTCGTGCGCTACATGCTTTATCTCATCGAGCAGTGCATCCACCCATGCGTTCTTATCCTGCCGACATCTTTAGTCCCGGTTGTACCGACCAACCGGGACTAAAGGTTACCCACACGTCCTTATCCCACCAACAGTTTTGTTAGATGACAAAAAAAGGATCTTTCGTCCCGGTTGTACCCACCAGCCGGGACTAAAGGTTACCCACACGTCCTTATCCCACCGACAGTTTTGTTAGATGACAAAAAAAATGATCTTTAGTCCCGGTTGTACCCACCAGCCGGGACTAATGTTTTTGGCGCCACTGCGTTCCTGATACGTCTCCGACGTATCGATAATTTCTTATGTTCCATGCCACATTATTGATGATATCTACATGTTTTATGCATACTTTATGTCATATTTATGCATTTTCCGGCACTAACCTATTAACGAGATGCCGAAGAGCCAGTTGCTGTTTTCTGCTATTTTTGGTTTCAAAAATCCTAGTAAGGAAATATTCTCGGAATTGGACGAAATCAACGCCCAGGGGCCTATTTTCACACGAAGCTTCCAGAAGACCGAAGGAGTCACGAAGTGGGGCCACGAGGTGCCCAGACACTAGGGCGGCGCGGCCTGGCCCTTGGCCGCGCCGGCCTGTCGTGTGGGGCCCTCGTGTGGCCCCCTGACCTATCTCCTCCGCCTACTTAAAGCCTTCGCCGCGAAACCCCCAGTACCGAGAGCCACGATGCGGAAAACCTTCCAGAGACGCCGCCGCCGCCAATCCCATCTCGGGGGATTCAGGAGATCACCTCCGGCACCCTGCCGGAGAGGGGAATCATCTCCCGGAGGACTCTTCACCGCCATGGTCGCCTCCGGAGTGATGAGTGAGTAGTTCACCCCTGGACTATGGGTCCATAGCAGTAGCTAGATGGTCGTCTTCTCCTAATTGTGCTTCATTGTCGGGTCTTGTGAGCTGCCTAACATGATCAAGATCATCTATCTGTAATGCTATATGTTGTGTTTGTTGGGATCCGATGGATAGAGAATACTATGCTATGTTGATTATCAATCTATTACCTTTGTGTTGTTTATGATCTTGCATGCTCTCCGTTATTAGTAGAGGCTCTGGCCAAGTTTTTGCTAGTAACTCCAAGAGGGAGTATTTATGCTCGATAGTGGGTTCATGCCTCCATTAAATCTGGGACAGTGACAGAAAGTTCTAAGGTTGTGGATGTGCTGTTGCCACTAGGGATAAAACATAGATGCTATGTCCGAGGATGTAGTTGTTGATTACATTACGCACCATACTTAATGCAATTGTCTGTTGTTTGCAACTTAATACTGGAAGGGGTTCGGATGATAACCTGAAGGTGGACTTTTTAGGCATAGATGCATGCTGGATAGCGGTCTATGTACTTTATCGTAATGCCCAATTAAATCTCACTATACTCATCATATCATGTATGTGCATGGTCATGCCCTCTTTATTTGTCAATTGCCCAACTGTAATTTGTTCACCCAACATGCTATTTATCTTATGGGAGAGACGCCTCTAGTGAACTGTGGACCCCGGTCCATTCTTTTACATCGAATACAATCTACTGCAATACTTGTTCTACTGTTTTCTGCAAACAATCATCATCCACACTATACATCTAATCCTTTGTTACAGCAAGCCGGTGAGATTGACAACCTCACTGTTTCGTTGGGGCAAAGTACTTTGGTTGTGTTGTGCAGGTTCCACGTTGGCGCCGGAATCCCTGGTGTTGCGCCGCACTACATCTCGCCGCCATCAACCTTCAACGTGCTTCTTGGCTCCTACTGGTTCGATAAACCTTGGTTTCTTACTGAGGGAAAACTTGCCGCTGTACGCATCACACCTTCCTCTTGGGGTTCCCAACGGTCGCGTGCTGTACGCGTATCATGACTGTTTTCTGGCGCCGTTGCCGGGGAGATCAAGACACGCTGCAAGGGGAGTCTCCACTTCCAATCTCTTTACTTTGTTTTTGTCTTGCTTTATTTTATTTACTACTTTGTTTGCTGCACTAAAACAAAACACAAAAAAAAATTAGTTGCTAGTTTTACTTTATTTGCTATCTTGTTTGCTATATTAAAAACACAAAAAAATTAGTTACTTGCATTACTTTATCTAGTTTACTTTATTTACTATTGCTAAAATGAGTAATCCTGAAGTTGAAGTTCATTCGTTTAAGCAACAAGTGGGAGAATGTTTAAAATATGCTTGGTATAGAATTAGTGATGCCCATAATAGGTGCACTAAGAAACACTCCACCACTATCCTACTCAGGAATTTTTATGTTGGTATCTCTAGCTAGAATAGGTATGTTCTTGATTGTCTCGCGGGAGGTAACTTCCTAGGTACTCCTGCCTTAGAAGCTAGTTGCATTATTGAGAGTCTATTTGGAATACCACCTATTAATGAAGTTAAAATTTAAACCTCTCTTGAAGATGTCATGAAAAAGTTGGAAACCATAGAGCAAAACCTTCCAAGTATTGAGACTAATTTGGGAGCATTACTTGATAGCACTGATAAACTAGATAAATCTCTAGGTGGAGTTAATGAGAGAATTGCCATCTTAGAAGCTTGTGCTATTCATGATAATCAAACCCAAAGGATTAGTGAACTTGAAGAAGCTATGGGAACCTTAGGTTCAACTTTTTCATCTATTAAGTTTAGAGAGAAAGCTTATGTGGGTAAGGAGCAAAAGTTCATGTATGTCTTTAAGTTGCCTAAACCAAAAAGCTATTATAGGCCTAAAATTGATAAAGCTCTTAAAACCACTATAGATAAGGGAGCATCTAAGATACCTAATGGGACAAATTGTGAAAATTATGATGTTGATGCTTCGTCTCTTGATAATACTTGATACACACTTTCTGCGCCTAGCTGAAAGACGTTAAAGAAAAGCGCTTATGGGAGACAACCCATGATTTTACTTCTGCACCTTTGTTTTATATTTGAGTCTTGGAAGTTGTTACTACTGTAGCAACCTCTCCTTATCTTAGTTTTTTTGCATTGTTGTGCCAAGTAAAGTCTTTGATAGTAAGGTTCATACTAGATTTGGATTACTGCGCAGAAACAGATTTCTTGCTGTAACGAATCTGGGCCTAATTCTCTGTAGGTAACTCAGAAAATTATGCCAATTTACGTGAGTGATCCTCAGATATGTACGCAACTTTCATTCAATTTGAGCATTTTCATTTGAGCAAGTCTGGTGCCTCTTAGAAATTCGTCTTTACGAACTGTTCTGTTTTGACAGATTCTGCCTTTTATTTCGCATTACCTGTTTTGCTATGCTTGATGGATTTTTTGATTCCATTAACTTTCAGTAGCTTTGTGCAATGTCCAGAAGTGTTAAGAATGATTATGTCACCTCTGAACATGTGAATTTTGATTGTGCACTAACCCTCTAATGAGTTGTTTTGAGTTTGGTGTGGAGGAAGTTTTCAAGGATCAAGAGAGGGAGATGATACAATATGATCAAGGAGAGTGAAAGCTCTAAGTTTGGGGATGTCCCGGTGGTTCACCCCTGCATATTTCAAGAAGACTCAAGCGTCTAAGCTTGGGGATGCCCAAGGCATCCCCTTCTTCATCGACAACATTATCAGGTTCCTCTAGTGAAACTATATTTTTATTCCATCACATCTTATGCATTTTGCTTGGAGCGTCTGTTTGTTTTTTTTTTGTTTTGTTTGAATAAAATGGATCCTAGCATTCATTGTGTGGGAGAGAGACACGCTCCGCTGTTGCATATGGACAAATATGTCCTTAGGCTTTACTCATAGTGTTCATGGCGAAGGTTGAATCTTCTTCATTAAATTGTTGTATGGTTGGAAACGGGAAATGTTGCATGTGGTAGTGGTATAATGAAACACTTGCATAATCTTGTAGATCATTGAGCTTTGATAACTTGATTCTTTGCAAATGTTTTGAGGTATTTAGATGGTAAGGCTTGCTGGATAAATAAGTTAAAATTAGTAGTGGATTGTTGTCTTTAAGCTTGTGCCGTACTACAAACTCTATTTAAATAGTTGAAGGTGTAGTTGGACTTGATAGCTTTCCATGTCTGAGAGTTCATCGTAATAACTAAGTTGTGTTGAAGGTCGAGGGAGCTAGCGGGGTACTTGTGCCACCGTAAACGGCCCTCCTTGGAGTAAATTTTAATCATGCTCTTAATGATGAACCTGCTAGTTGTTTGCAATAAGCTTGTGAGTTCTTTTTGACTAATGTTAAGATACGGTTTTTGGCACTTCCACCATCCAAATTTGCTAGCCTCTTCGGTACTGTGCATTGCCTTTTGCTCACATTGAGAATTGTGCATACTTCGCCGGTACATCCAAACCCGTGGGAGGACTTTCTCTTGTCCTCCTACACATAAGCCCATACATCTCCTCAAAACAGCCACCATACCTACCTACCACAGCATTTCCATAGCTGTTCCGAGATATATTGCCATGCAACATCCATTTTACATTACATGCCATGTTGTCATTCATTATTTATATATTTCTTTGCATGATTCTATACAGCTGATGTGAGTTTTACCCATGTTACGCTAGATCATTGCACATCCTGCTACACTGGTAGAGGCATACAGTTTCATACATCATGTTTCATTCATTATGAGTTATTTGTACCAAAAAGTGTGTTGTCATATTAGGATGTTGCCCCTAAAAGTGAAAAGAGCCATGGAGGCCATCAAAAAGAGAAAAAGAAAAGAAAGAAAAAAAATAGAAAAGAAAAAAAAAGAAAAAAAAGAAGAAAAAAAAGGAGAATAAGAAAAAGGGGGCAGCATTACTATCTTTTATCCACACTTGTGCTCATGTTTTAGCACCCGCATTATTCATAGTCTTCATTTGTGCTCATGTTTAGCACCTACACTTCATATGAGAGAGTTTTCATGTTTTACTAGTATAACTATGTGGGGAATTTACACAATAGAACTTGGGTTGTATATTCCAATGATGAGCCTCCTCAAAAGTGCTCTAGGTCTTCGTGAGCAACCAAGTTGGATGCACCCCCACTAGTTCCATTGGAGAGCTTTCATACACATATAGCTCTATGTGCATCCGTTGCATGGCAATCACTACTCCTTGCATAACTTCGATCATAAGGCTTCCTCTTGTCTAATGGTCATTTACAGCTTTGCAAGCCTTTCTTCCATTTGGCCTTCCAAACCCCCATTAATGTTCTTTATGCCATAACATCCTGGTGCTAATACCAAATGCTTGCGCTCACCGGTTGAGTAGACTTCGAAACAGTTGATTCATGACGTTCATGTTTATGTTTACTTGACTGAATCCTTCTTATGTTGTGAAAATTTACATGATGCTTGGAATGAAGGATAGAACTTCTACGCTGAATACTTAACACATCCTTAATGAACTTTGTACGGTTTCATGTCTTTAAAGCAATAGTTCATGAAAACTTTTAGCTTGTTTAACTCTTGCATTATCATCTCTTATATCAATATAGATATTTTCTTTGAATGATTTGATCTCAGCTCATGTGCTTACAATAGTATGATCAAGGTTATGATGGCATGTCACTCCAGAAATTATCTTCGTTATCGTTTACCTACTCAGGACGAGCAGGAACTAAGCTTGGGGATGCTGATACGTCTCCGACGTATCGATAATTTCTTATGTTCCATGCCACATTATTGATGATATCTACATGTTTTATGCATACTTTATGTCATATTTATGCATTTTCCGGCACTAACCTATTAACGAGATGCCGAAGAGCCGATTCTTGTTTCTGCTGTTTTTGGTTTCAGAAATCCTAGTAAGGAAATATTCTCAGAATTGGACGAAATCAACGCCCAGGGGCCTATTTTCACACGAAGCTTCCAGAAGACCGAAGGAGTCACGAAGTGGGGCCACGAGGTGCCCAGACACTAGGGCGGCGCGGCCTGGCCCTTGGTCGCGCCGGCCTGTCGTCTGGAGCCCTCGTGTGGCCCCCTGACCTATCTCCTCCGCCTACTTAAAGCCTTCGTCGCGAAACCCCCGGTACCGAGAGCCACGATACGGAAAACCTTCCAGAGACGCCGCCGCCAATCCCATCTCGGGGGATTCAGGAGATCACCTCCGGCACCCTGCCGGAGAGGGGAATCATCTCCCGGAGGACTCTTCACCGCCATGGTCGCCTCCGGAGTGATGAGGGAGTAGTTCACCCCTGGACTATGGGTCCATAGCAGTAGCTAGATGGTCGTCTTCTCCTAATTGTGCTTCATTGTCGGGTCTTGTGAGCTGCCTAACATGATCAAGATCATCTATCTGTAATGCTATATGTTGTGTTTGTTGGGATCCGATGGATAGAGAATACTATGCTATGTTGATTATCAATCTATTACCTATGTGTTGTTTATGATCTTGCATGCTCTCCGTTATTAGTAGAGGCTCTGGCCAAGTTTTTGCTAGTAACTCCAAGAGGGAGTATTTATGCTCGATAGTGGGTTCATGCCTCCATTAAATCTGGGACAGTGACAGAAAGTTCTAAGGTTGTGGATGTGCTGTTGCCACTAGGGATAAAACATCGATGCTATGTCCAAGGATGTAGTTGTTGATTACATTACGCACCATACTTAATGCAATTGTCTGTTGTTTGCAACTAAATACTGGAAGGGGTTCGGATGATAACCTGAAGGTGGACTTTTTAGGCATAGATGCATGCTGGATAGCGGTCTATGTACTTTGTCGTAATGCCCAATTAAATCTCACTATACTCATCATATCATGTATGTGCATGGTCATGCCCTCTTTATTTGTCAATTGCCCAACTGTAATTTGTTCACCCAACGTGCTATTTATCTTATGGGAGAGACGCCTCTAGTGAACTGTGGACCCCGATCCATTCTTTTACATCGAATACAATCTACTGCAATACTTGTTCTACTGTTTTCTGCAAACAATCATCATCCACACTATACATCTAATCCTTTGTTACAGCAAGCCGGTGAGATTGACAACCTCACTGTTTCGTTGGGGCAAAGTACTTTGGTTGTGTTGTGCAGGTTCCACGTTGGCGCCAGAATCCCTGGTGTTGCGCCGCACTACATCTCGCCGCCATCAACCTTCAACGTGCTTCTTGGCTCCTACTGGTTCGATAAACCTTGGTTTCTTACTGAGGGAAAACTTGCCGCTGTACGCATCACACCTTCCTCTTGGGGTTCCCAACGGTCGCGTGCTGTACGCGTATCAGTTCCCGCCTATTTTTCTTCCCGCGCTTTCCACTGCTTCCCGCCTCCGTCCTCCCGCCATTTTTTCACTATATATATGTAGGCTTGGCCGCCATTTACATATCACATCTAGACTCATATCTGCAAACCTCATCACTCTGTCCCATGGCTTCCATCGTATCTCTAACCCTACGGGAGGCGGAGGCGCTTTGCGCGTCGAACTACCCCTGCCCGCCGGGCTACCGCGTCCCGACCGGCTGGTTGCTGAGCGTCAGAGGCGTACCGGTCCCTCCTGTCCCTCTAGGTGTGGCGCGCGAGATGGCCATCACGAACCACTACTACTTCGAGCTCACGCCAGAGCAGCGGAGGAATCCCCAGTGGCATCCTGACTACAACCCGACTTGGGAAAGCTTCTTCATCAATCGGCGTGAGAGGGCGCTTGCCAGGCACGAGGAGGGTGGCCCGCCTCCTTCGAACTTCAACGAGGCCGGCCGTCGGCTGTGGTGACGCGGCCGGACTCTCCAGGGCGTCATGGCCTACCGTGGCCCCCGCCTGCGCTACCCTCAGTCCCAGCTCACAAGGTATTAACTTGTCAATGCCTATGGATTGTAGGCTAGGGTTTAGTTGGAAGTAGAGGGCAAGTAGATCTCGAAGGTTTCAGCCGAAAAGTACTCGACGATTATGAAACTAGGGTTTGTAAAACAATGATTCGATCCTCTCTGCGTCCCTCGACTCCCCCTTATATAGGAGGCGGAGCCGAGGGATTCGTGTTGTACAAGTTACAAAGTCCGGGAAGGTTTCTAACTCATCCCGCAAGATTACAAATAAGACTTTCTATTACAACTCTAGCTTTCCTTAATAATATCTTGGGCTTCCAAATCTTCTTATTCTTCGGGTAGTGGGCCTTCAGTAAACCCCGGGTACTATCTTCGGCAGGCCCATTTGGGATGCCTATGTCAGTAGCCCCCGAGATTTTGCTTGAATCGCAGAGTTAAGGAAAATCTCCACTGTTTATTTTTATTCGACAGCTTCAACTTTTCTATATTTCTTCTCATAAACTTATATATTGTACATGGATAATGGTAGTTGGGGCTAGTTCATCTGACGGATCAGGTACTAGTTAACTGCTCTAGTGGCAATCCGCAAAAACCTACTTCAAGATCACGTCCCTGGACATGATCTCGGGATACTGGTGTAAACTTCGACAGGTGCCGCTTAAGGTCTTACCATTCTGTCGAGTCCCAGTAAAATTTATCGGGTACCTAACGCGTCCGTTAGGATTTTTCTTCGTATCTGTTGATACGGATAAAAGTAGCAGAGCGCAGTCTTTGGCGATGCCACGCCCAGCAGAACGGATCTGGGGTCTTACCTTCGCAAATTCGCGGCATTCAGAAATTGATCGCAACTTTGGCGTTCTGAGAATATATTGTCGAGTGCTTTTTCGGCTGTTGGAATGGCACATTTTATCGAGTCAAAGATGACTTATATTGCTCTCCCGATGGGAGTATATGCAGAGTTATTTATAACTCGAAATATATTCTTTTGCTCTGCTATCTTTCTTTTTGCTCTTTCATTCCTTTCTCGTCTTTTTTCTTCTCTCTCTTCTTTTTTTATGATTTCATTGGGGACGCGAGCAGCGTTCCCGATGGGAGTAGCCCCCGAGGCTACAGCCAAGGACTTGTACTTGGTTGTAGGCTCCACGCCTTCTGCCGCTATATTTTCTTTTTATCTCCCGAAGTTTTATAATTCCTCGGGTGCGCGAACAGCGCTCCCGATGGGAGTAGCCCCCGAGGCTATGAACAAATATTTGTATTTGGTCATAGGCTCACGCCATTTCTATCTTGTCCTTCTGGATCTTTTCCCCTTTTCCAAAGTAGCCCCCGAGCACTTGATCAAAAACTTGTATTTGATCAAAGGCTCAGCATTATTTTTCCGTGTCGCCTTTTATGAAGCTGTTGAGTCGAATTTTTTCTTCTGCCAAGGTGACGTTATTGCTGACGATAGCCACGATTGCTAGTCAGAAATTTGCGACAAGTCTTTTCTCGCTGCCATGCGGGCCCCATTGATCCACTATCTTGACACGTCGTGCAAGTAGGGGACACACGTCCTCCGCTTTTTTTGGCGCACGCACCGTAACTCCCCCAACGTTAAATTACTTTTTTACCCTTGTTGCCACGTGGCTATCATCTGCACACATTTTCCTTATCCAACAGTTCGTCATTTCACCGCACCCCTATATAAGATCGTCTTCTTCCTCCTTGAGCACTTCCGCTCGCGCCGTCCTCCTTCTCTCATCTGCAAATTTCCTCCTGCGATCCACAGCCACCTAAGCTCCTCGCCTCCAAGCTGCAAACCCTGCGCCATTGTTGATGCCACTTCGTCGATTGACAAGGCACAGCACGCCGGAGTCCTCCATGGCCGCCGTGGATCTTGGGGCGGCGGAGTGGGAAAGATCGAAGATTTCCACTCAAGACATCAACATGCTGAAGAAGCTGGGGATCAGCAAGAAACCCAAGGCATTGTGCTTCCCCAGTGAAGAGAGCTACCCAACCCCTCCAATGGGGTACCGGGTAAGTTTTGTCGACCACCTCATCCACGGCCTTTCCGCCCCCATTCATCCTTTTCTCCGCGGACTGCTTTTTATCTATGGTCTGCAACTCCACCACCTCACGCCAAACTCGATTCTTCATATCTCCATTTTCATCACTCTTTGCGAGGCCTTCCTTAGCGTCCAGCCTAACTGGGCGCTATGGAAGCGCATTTTCTTCTGTCGCCGTAATGGCTCTCCCAATGTCGCCTATAATATAGGTGGCGTTGTAATTTCTGTTCGGTCCACTGTCGACTACTTCGATGTTAAACTCCCTGACTCAGTTCAAGGATGGCGCAAGAAGTGGTTGTACATTCAGGAGGAGAACCACGGATGTGCTGAGGACAACATCCCTCCTTTTGATGGTGCCGAGAAAATCTTTCGCCGCCACTCCTGGGACGCAGAGGCTACCGATGAAGAAAAAGCGTCGACAGAAGCCTTGATGGCTCGCATCCACGAGTTACAAAATACTCGCGGCAAAGAATTATCGGGTATCCAAATCACTGCATACTTTCTTAGGACTAGAGTGCAGCCACTTCAAGCTCGCAAGTATCCTCTCTAGAAATATGCTGGCGAGAAGGACGAAGATCGGCTGTCTGTGGATTTGGAGGTCAAAGACTTGGGAAAGCTTGTCCGAAAAATCTCGTCTCTCAGCAAAAAAGATCCTGTCCCTTCTTCTTGTCGTGTAAAACCATTCAGTGCCGCCAATCCACTTCCCAAGGTAACCTTTGTCGATTGTCTTGTTATTGCCTTGCTATTTTTATTGCAACTCCTTTTCTGACATCTTCCCCTATTTTATTTTTATGTTGTACAGAACCATCCAAACCTTGTCTCGCTTCCTCCTCTTCCTGAAGGTGGAGAACTCGAAGAAAGGGCCATTGTCCCTGATGACAACCAAGAGGCTCCCTCTTTTGTGAATGAACCCGTGGATTCTCTAAAATCTGCGGCTTCTTCTGAAAAAGACGGTGCTTCCGAAGGTACTGCATCAGCGCAATCTCCTCCTCCTGCTGTTTCTCCAAGGAACAAAAGGAAGAGGAATGATGTCGAAGATTCCGGCACCTCCAAAGCCGAAGAAGTTGATCCTTCACGCCAGAAGGCAACTTATGATCCATATCTCGCCTCCCTCGTCAGCTCGTAAGTGATGGCGTGTAACTCACACGTTCGTTGGGAACCCCAAGAGGAAGGTATGATGCGCACAGCAGCAAGTTTTCCCTCAGAAAGAAACCAAGGTTTATCGAACCAGGAGGAGCCAAGAAGCACGTTGAAGGTTGATGGCGGCGGGATGTAGTGCGGCGCAACACCAGGGATTCCGGCGCCAACGTGGAACCTGCACAACACAACCAAAGTACTTTGCCCCAACGAAACAGTGAGGTTGTCAATCTCACCGGCTTGCTGTAACAAAGGATTAACCGTATTGTGTGGAAGATGATTGTTTGCGAAAACAGGAAAACAGTATTGCAGTAGATTGAATTTCAGTAAAGAGAATTGGACCGGGGTCCACAGTTCACTAGAGGTGTCTCTCCCATAAGATAAACAGCATGTTGGGTGAACAAATTACAGTTGGGCAATTGACAAATAAAGAGAGCATGACCATGCACATACATATCATGATGAGTATAGTGAGATTTAATTGGGCATTACGACAAAGTACATAGACCGCCATCCAACTGCATCTATGCCTAAAAAGTCCACCTTCAGGTTATCATCCAAACCCCTTCCAGTATTAAGTTGCAAAGCAACAGACAATTGCATTAAGTATGGTGCGTAATGTAATCAACAACTACATCCTTAGACATAGCATCAATGTTTTATCCCTAGTGGCAACAGCACAACACAACCTTAGAACTTTCTGTCACCGTCCCGGTGTCAATGCGAGCATGAACCCACTATCGAGCATAAATACTCCCTCTTGGAGTTACAAGCATCTACTTGGCCAGAGCATCTACTAGTAACGGAGAGCATGCAAGATCATAAACAACACATAGACATAACTTTGATAATCAACATAACAAGTATTCTCTATTCATCGGATCCCAACAAACGCAACATATAGAATTACAGATAGATGATCTTGATCATGTTATGCAGCTCACAAGATCCGACAATGAAGCACAATGGGGAGAAGACAACCATCTAGCTACTGCTATGGACCCATAGTCCAGGGGTAGACTACTCACACATCACACCGGAGGCGACCATGGCGGCGTAGAGTCCTCCGGGAGATGATTCCCCTCTCCGGCAGGTGCCGGAGGCGATCTCTGGATCCCCCGAGATGGGATCGGCGTTGGCGGCGTCTCCGGAAGGTTTTCCGTATCGTGGCTCGTGACCGGGGGTTTCATCACGGAGGCTTTAAGTAGGCGAAGGGCAAGTCGGGAGGGGGCACAGGGGCCCCACACCATAGGCCGGCGCGGCCAAGGGGGCCGCGCCGCCCTAGGGTTTGGGCACTCGTGGCCCCACTTCGTTTCGTCTTCGGACTTACGGAAGCTTCGTGGCAAAATAGGCCCCCGGGCGTTGATTTCGTCCAATTCCGAGAATATTTCCTTACTAGGATTTCTGAAACCAAAAGCAGAAAACAAAGAATCGGCACTTCGGCATCTTGTTAATAGGTTAGTTCAGAAAATGCACGAATATGACATAAAGTGTGCATAAAACATGTAGATAACATCAATAATGTGGCATGGAACATAAGAAATTATCGATACGTCGGAGACGTATCAGCATCCCCAAGCTTAGTTCTGCTCGTCCCGAGCAGGTAAAACGATAACACAGATAATTTCTGGAGTGACATGCCATCATAATCTTGATCATACTATTTGTAAAGCATATGTAGTGAATGCAGCGATCAAAACAATGTATATGACATGAGTAAACAAGTGAATCATAAAGCAAAGACTTTTCATGAATAGCACTTCAAGACAAGCATCAATTAAGTCTTGCATAAGAGTTAACTCATAAAGCAATAATTCAAAGTAAAGGCATTGAAGCAACACAAAAGAAGATTAAGTTTCAGCGGTTGCTTTCAACTTGTAACATGTATATCTCATGGATATTGTCAACACAGAGTAATATAATAAGTGCAATAAGCAAGTATGTAGGAATCAATGCACAGTTCACACAAGTGTTTGCTTCTTGAGGTGGAGAGAAATAGGTGAACTGACTCAACATTGAAAGTAGAAGAATTGTCCTCCATAGAGGAAAAGCATCGATTGCTATATTTGTGCTAGAGCTTTGATTTTGAAAACATGAAACAATTTTGTCAACGGTAGTAATAAAGCATATGTATCATGTAAATTATATCTTACAAGTTGCAAGCCTCATGCATAGTATACTAATAGTGCCCGCACCTTGTCCTAATTAGCTTGGACTACCGGATCATCACAATGCACATGTTTTTACCAAGTGTCACAAAGGGGTACCTCTATGCCGCCTGTACAAAGGTCTAAGGAGAAAGCTCGCATTGGATTTCTCGCTATTGATTATTCTTCAACTTAGACATCCATACCGGGACAACATAGACAACAGATAATGGACTCCTCTTTTATGCATAAGCATGTAACAACAATTAATAATTTTCTCATTTGAGATTGAGGATATATGTCCAAAAGCTGAAACTTCCACCATGGATCATGGCTTTAGTTAGCGGCCCAATGTTCTTCTCTAACATTATGCATGCTTAACCATAAGGTGGTAGATCTCTCTTACTTCAGACAAGACGGACATGCATAGCAACTCACATGAAATTCAACAATGAATAGTTGATGGCGTCCCCAGTGAACATGGTTATCGCACAACAAGCAACTTATTAAGAGATAAAGTGCATAATTACATATTCAATACCACAATAGTTTTTAAGCTATTTGTCCCATGAGCTATATATTGCAAAGGTGATGATGGAATTTTAAAGGTAGCACTCAAGCAATTTACTTTGGAATGGCGGAAAATACCATGTAGTAGGTAGGTATGGTGGACACAAATGGCATAGTGGTTGGCTCAAGTATTTTGGATGCATGAGAAGTATTCCCTCTCGATACAAGGTTTAGGCTAGCAAGGCTTATTTGAAACAAACACAAGGATGAACCGGTGCAGCAAAACTCACATAAAAGACATATTGAAAGCATTATAAGACTCTACACCGTCTTCCTTGTTGTTCAAACTCAATACTAGAAATTATCTAGACCTTAGAGAAACCAAATATGCAAACCAAATTTTAGCATGCTCTATGTATTTCTTCATTAATAGGTGCAAAGCATATGATGCAAGAGCTTAATCATGAGCACAACAATTGCCAAGTATCACATTACCCAAGACATTTATAGCAATTACTACATGTATCATTTTCCAATTCCAACCATATAACAATTTAATGAAGGAGAAACTTCGCCATGAATACTATGAGTAGAAACTAAGGACATACTTGTCCATATGCTACAGCGGAGCGTGTCTCTCTCCCATAAAGTGAATGCTAGGATCCATTTTATTCAAACAAAACAAAAACAAAAACAAACCGACGCTCCAAGCAAAGCACATAAGATGTGATGGAATAAAAATATAGTTTCAGGGGAGGAACCTGATAATGTTGTCAAGAAGGGGATGCCTTGGGCATCCCCAAGCTTAGATGCTTGAGTCTTCTTGATATATGCAGGGGTGAACCACCGGGGCATCCCCAAGCTTAGAGCTTTCACTCTCCTTGATCATGTTGCATCATACTCCTCTCTTGATCCTTGAAAACTTCCTCCACACCAAACTCGAAACAACTCATTAGAGGGTTAGTGCACAATAAAAATTAACATATTTAGAGGTGACACAATCATTCTTAACACTTCTGGACATTGCATAATGCTACTGGACATTAGTGGATCAAAGAAATTCATCCATCATAGCAAAAGAGGCAATGCGAAATAAAAGGCAGAATCTGTCAAAACAGAACAGTTCGTATTGACGAATTTTAAAATGGCACCAGACTTGCTCAAATGAAAATGCTCAAATTGAATGAAAGTTGCGTACATATCTGAGGATCATGCACGTAAATTGACTTAATTTTCTGAGTTACCTACAGGGAGGTGGACCCAGATTCGTGACAGCAAAGAAATCTGGAACTGCGCAGTAATCCAAATCTAGTACTTACTTTTCTATCAACGGCTTTACTTGGCACAACAAAACACAAAACTAAGATAAGGAGAGGTTGCTACAGTAGTAAACAACTTCCAAGACACAAAATAAAAACAAAGTACTGTAGGTAAAAAACATGGGTTGTCTCCCATAAGCGCTTTTCTTTAACGCCTTTCAGCTAGGCGCTGAAAGTGTGTCTCAAGTATTATCAAGAGATGGTGTGTCAACATCATAATTGGTTCTCATAATAAAATCAAAAGGTACCTTCATTCTCTTTCTAGGGAAGTGTTCCATACCTTTCTTGATAGGAAATTGATATTTTATATTACCTTCCTTCATATCGATGATAGCACCAACAGTTCGAAGAAAAGGTCTTCCCAATATAATGGGACAAGATGCATTGCATTCAATATCCAAGACAACAAAATCAACGGGAACAAGGTTATTGTTAACGGTAATGCGAACATTATCAACTTTACCCAAAGGTTTCTTTGTAGAATGATCAGCAAGATTAACATCCAAATAATAATTTTTCAGCGGTGGCAAGTCAAGCATATCATAAATTTTCTTAGGCATAACAGAAATACTTGCACCAAGATCACATAAAGCATTACAATCAAAATCTTTAACCTTCATCTTAATGATGGGCTCCCAACCATCCTCTAGCTTTTTAGGAATAGAGGCTTCGCGCTCTAGTTTCTCTTCTCTAGCTTTTATGAGAGCATTTGTAATATGATGTGTGAAAGCCAAATTTATAGCACTAGCATTAGGACTTTTAGCAAGTTTTTGCAAGAACTTTATAACTTCAGAGATGTGGCAATCATCAAAATTCAAACCATTATAATCTAAAGCAATGGGATCATCATCCCCAATGTTGGAAAAAATTTCAGCAGCTTTATCACGAGCAGTTTGTGATTTTAGCGATTTCGGGCGGTTTCTCGCGCTTTGCATTAGAAGTGGAAACATTGCTAACACCAATTCTTTTATTATTAATAGTAGGAGGTGCAGCAACATGTGTAGCATTAGCATTACAAGTGGTGGTAATAGTCCAAACTTTAGCTACATTCTTCTCTTTAGCTAGTTTTTCATTTTCTTCTCTATCCCACCTAGCACGCAGTTCAGCCATTAATCTTATATTCTCATTAATTCTAACTTGAATGGCATTTGCTGTAGTAACAATTTTATTATGATGATTCTCATTAGGCATAACTTTCGATTTCAAAAGATCAACATCAGCAGCAAGACTATCGACTTTAGAAGCAAGTATATCAATTTTCCCAAGCTTTTCTTCAACAGATTTGTTAAAAGCAGGTTTAATTTCAAAGAATTCTGCTGTAGTAGCAGGTGGAGCAATAGGTGTGCATAAGAAATCATTATTATTTGTGGTTGTGAAATCACACAACTTAGTATTTTCAGGGTTGGCCATTTTAGCAACAGTAAATAAAGCAAACTAGATAAAGTAAATGCAAGTAACTAATTTTTTTGTGTTTTTGATATAGCAGACAAGATAGCAAATAAAGTAAAACTAGCAACTAATTTTTTTGTATTTTGATTTAGTGCAGCAAACAAAGTAGTAAATAAAACTAAGCAAGACAAAAACAAAGTAAAGAGATTGAGAAGTGGAGACTCCCCTTGCAGCGTGTCTTGATCTCCCCGGCAACGGCGCCAGAAATTTACTTGCTGGCGCGTAGTTGACGAGGGAGTTAGGAATCTCTGTGGTGTAGTTTTCCTTCACGTCCCCGGCAACGGCGCCAGAAATCTAGCTTGATGGCGTGTAACTCACACGTTCGTTGGGAACCCCAAGAGGAAGGTATGATGCGCACAGCAGCAAGTTTTCCCTCAGAAAGAAACCAAGGTTTATCGAACCAGGAGGAGCCAAGAAGCACGTTGAAGGTTGATGGCGGCGGGATGTAGTGCGGCGCAACACCAGGGATTCCGGCGCCAACGTGGAACCTGCACAACACAAACAAAGTACTTTGCCCCAACGAAACAGTGAGGTTGTCAATCTCACCGGCTTGCTGTAACAAAGGATTAACCGTATTGTGTGGAAGATGATTGTTTGCAGAAAACAGTAAAACAGTATTGCAGTAGATTGAATTTCAGTAAAGAGAATTGGACCGGGGTCCACAGTTCACTAGAGGTGTCTCTCCCATAAGATAAACAGCATGTTGGGTGAACAAATTACAGTTGGGCAATTGACAAATAAAGAGAGCATGACCATGCACATACATATCATGATGAGTATAGTGAGATTTAATTGGGCATTACGACAAAGTACATAGACCGCCATCCAACTGCATCTATGCCTAAAAAGTCCACCTTCAGGTTATCATCCGAACCCCTTCCAGTATTAAGTTGCAAAGCAACAGACAATTGCATTAAGTATGGTGCGTAATGTAATCAACAACTACATCCTTAGACATAGCATCAATGTTTTATCCCTAGTGGCAACAGCACAACACAACCTTAGAACTTTCTGTCACCGTCCCAGGTGTCAATGCAGGCATGAACCCACTATCGAGCATAAATACTCCCTCTTGGAGTTACAAGCATCTACTTGGCCAGAGCATCTACTAGTAACGGAGAGCATGCAAGATCATAAACAACACATAGACATAACTTTGATAATCAACATAACAAGTATTATCTATTCATCGGATCCCAACAAATGCAACATATAGAATTACAGATAGATGATCTTGATCATGTTAGGCAGCTCACAAGATCCGACAATGAAGCACAATGGGGAGAAGACAACCATCTAGCTACTGCTATGGACCCATAGTCTAGGGGTAGACTACTCACACATCACACCGGAGGCGACCATGGTGGCGTAGAGTCCTCCGGGAGATGATTCCCCTCTCCGGCAGGGTGCCGGAGGCGATCTCCTGGATCCCCCGAGATGGGATCGGCGTTGGCGGCGTCTCTGGAAGGTTTTCCGTATCGTGGCTCTCGGTACTGGGGGTTTCGTCACGGAGGCTTTAAGTAGGCGGAAGGGCAAGTCAGCAGGGGGCACAGGGGCCCCACACCATAGGCCGGCGTGGCCAAGGGGGGGGGCCGCGCCGCCCTAGGGTTTGGGCACCCTGTGGCCCCACTTCGTTTCGTCTTCAGACTTCTGGAAGCTTCGTGGCAAAATAGGCCCCTGGGCGTTGATTTCGTCCAATTCCGAGAATATTTCCTTACTAGGATTTCTGAAACCAAAAACAGCAGAAAATAGCAACTGGCACTTCGGCATCTTGTTAATAGGTTAGTTCCAGAAAATGCACGAATATGACATAAAGTGTGCATAAAACATGTAGATAACATCAATAATGTGGCATGGAACATAAGAAATTATCGATACGTCGGAGACGTATCAGTAAGTCACCTTGATTTCCCCTTATTTCTGTACTCGAAGATTTTTGTCTCATCTTGCTTTTTATGCTGTCGATTTTTAATCGCAGTGATGATGAGGAGGAAGTACCAACTCGTGACGTGGCTCCTCGGACGAGTACGTCACATACTTTACTTGTTTCGGAGATGCCAATTGAGGGAGAAGAATCCTCGCCTCCTCAACAAAATGTCGTCACCACCACTCCTCCTTCAAGCCCCCTTGTTCCTTCGCCAAAAAGTACAAGGGTTGAAACAATTGTGGAGCCTACCCCTCAGTTGGGTAGCTCTTCTCATTCGCTCTTAGATGATGTAAGTTTTTGATTTTCCTACCAGTATCTGTATTTTCTCTGTTTGCTTCTTTTGTACCTTCATATTTTTCTCGTACCGATATTTTCTTTCTCTGTTCTTTTTGACAGCCCATGATCAAAGAGCTTGTTCGCATTGGATCCCAATTCATTGGGTACCGTGAATATGCCAGCAGGACTGAAGGTAACAACTTTTTTGCTGCCATTGTTTCTAACTTCTTGCTCCTTTTTTGTCGCAATTTTGACTGTTCTTTTCTATTTTGACAGAGAAACTTGCAGAGGCCAACAGGCTTGCCGACACCTCTTGCTCAGAAACTGGAGCAAAGTGAAACGGCTCGCAAGAAAGCCGAGCTTGATGCTAGCCAAGCCAAAGCAGAGGCTGATGAGGCCAAGGCAAAAGCTGCTAGTGTCGAAGAACTGCAGAAGAGACTTGAGGATGTCGAAACTGCTTTGAACGAGCACAAGGCCGCACAGGCTACTCGTGAAAAGGGAATCCTCAAGCGCGTGAACACGCAAAATCGACGCTTCCTCGGTAACTTTGTTGATCCCTTCTATTTTTCTTAGGACTTGCTTTCTTTTGTTTTTACTTTCTGTCGACTAACATATATTTTCTATGGCAGGTCAAACAAGCCAAGAGTTTGATCTTGAGAATCCCACCGATGATCCTCTTCTTGACGCACTTTCTTATCTGGAGTTTCATGGTCAAGAAATTTGCGAAGGCGTGGTGAATGCTGACGCAGGATTGTCGAAGTTGTTCCCCTACTTCTTCCCGAAGAAAGAGGAGCCTAAGACTTTCCTTGCCCTTGCCAAGGACTTCAATCCACCGGAGGATCTTGGACTAAAGATGCGCCAGGAGAATATGAAGGTTGCTGTCGAGAACACTATTGCCTTGGTCGCTGACAGCCAACAAACTGTTGACTGGATGAAGGTTGGCGACACCGAGCAGATAGAGCAAACAAAATGGCGGTCATTGATCAAGGCAGCCAAGCCCAACACGAAGAAAATCCTGGCCTATCTCAGGATCAAACCATCTGCAACTCCTAGCTCATCAAGGCCGGAGGTCTAGTTGAATGCCTTTTCTTTTTCTTTCCTTGCTTTCTCTATTTCTTTTGCTGTTGTCGCCATTTTAGCTTTGGCGACGATTATCCTGTTAGTCCTTTTGGAGAACTTCTTTTGTAATGTCCGTGTAAACTTTCCAAAAATCAATGAAATTCCTCTTGGCACTATCATTGATCCTGGGACTTTCTTTTCCAGTTAATATTTGATAACTAATTCGACCAACCCTTGCTCTGCCGATGCTTCACCTGCTTCTTCCTTCTCGAAGAAAATACTAGTCGATGATAATCCCCTCGAAGGTTCTTCAAGCAAACATTTGTCGGAAGATTTGCAAGAACTTCGACAACAGCTTCAATCCATGAAGAAACAGACCCTGGCAATGATGGAACAATCTCGGAAATCTTCTGAAAAAGAGAAACTTGCTCTCCAACAAGCCAAAGAAGCTATGGCTGCGAAGGATGCTGCTGTGTTGGAAGCTAAGGCAGCCGCTACTCGAGAAAATAGCATGCTTGAGCTGATGTCCGAAGCTAGCACAGATATGTTAGGTATGTGTTTCCAGCCTCGTACTGCCTCCTTTTTTGCTTTACTGTGCCTCCCCTTAAATTTTTTACCTTGTCGCTTAATAGGCTCGGTTCTTGATGCTACCGCCGAAGACCAAAGAGTGCTCGAGAGAACGAATCTTCTCGTCAACCTTTCCCTTAACCATGGGTGTCTGTTCCGGGCCATTCCTGAACGGACCCAACAAATTGTCAGGTTCCAAGATCGTGCTTGCCAGGTGCGTGAATTTCTCAGTTTTTGCATGACAACATTAACCCTTGTTTACAAGACTTTGTTTCCTCGAAATGAGGTTCCCAAAACTCTTCCTGAATTGCTGGAGATATTCAGAGATGCTCCCCGCATTCATAATTTTGTGCGAGCTCAATTGACTGCAGGAGCAAGGTTTGCCATGATTATGATAAATATTTGCCACCCCAAATTAGACCTGACGAAGATTGTTGCTGATTGCTTGGCCAAGAAATCGCGGCGAAAAAATGATATTGACACAATCAATGAGATGGTAACTCCTGTGGCCGAGTCGATGATAGATGAGCTTCTTCGGATGGACTCAGAATTCTTCGTCAAGGGGTCCTATGCTGAACACAAGACAACCAGAGGCTTGTCCATAGATAGTATTTTAGGTTTTGACTGATTTGTACTATATTGCAAAACATTGTGTCTGTATCTTTTTTGATTTCTTTTTTTATTTCCGAGGAGATTTGTTGTATATTGTAAAGTACTCTATATTGTTGGAGCCCCCGAGCCTTCTGGCTAGAGTTTGTACTGTTTTTGCCATCTCGAAGATTTTTCCTCTTGTCGTAAGAAAATGTCTATTTTTCCATTGATGAGTTGCAAGCCCCCGAGTATCTTAGTGTCGAAGTTCTATATTGTTTGTTGCGAGGTTCTTGGACCAAAGCAATAAGATTCTGACGCGTACACTGTCTTTATAATTGTTAGCTTCCGATGTTTATATTTAGCGAGGTGTTAGTGTACCAAGGCGAAATATTTCGGTAAGTCTAATTTGTCTATATTGTACGTATTTTGAGATTTGAAGGTGTTGAGCCCCCAAGCGTGTCGAAGAATAAGAAGTATATCTCCACTATCTTTATTATATTGCAGCACCGCGAGCCCGCCTCATTAAAAACCTTTCCGGCCCCACTCGGTGCCCCGAAAAGGAAAAGAGTGTGTCTGAAAACTCGCGGGCGTTTCAGTACATTGTATTTTTACAGAGGAGGACTATATTTCAACTCTAGGCGTAGAACCGCCTGAGCTGCGCCACGTTCCAAGGGTTTTTCTCGGGAGCCCCTGTCTTCTTGTCATTGATCCTGTATGCGCCTCCATCGATGACTTCCGTGACAACGTATGACCCCAACCATGGTGATTCGAGCTTCTCAGTACTTTTTTGATTTAACCGCAAGACCAAATCCCCGACCTGAAAAGATCTTGGCCTTAACCGTCGACTGTGGTAGTTTTTGAGGTCTTGCTGGTATTTGGTGACTCGTGAAAGTACTTCATCTCGAGCTTCGTCGAGTGCGTCCATATCATCCTCCCGAGCTTTTTGTGATGTTTCTTCGTCATACTCTGTTACTCTTGGAGAATCATGCTCTATTTCAATTGGTAGTACTGCTTCAGCTCCATGGACGAGAAAAAACGGAGTTTCTTGTGTCGCCGTATTTGGTGTTGTTCGAATACTCCACAAAACACTTGGTAATTCTTCTGGCCAAGTATGTCGCGCTTTTTCAAGCGGTCCTAGCAGGCGCTTCTTGAGGCCGTTGCAGATGATACCATTGGCTTTCTCGACTTGTCCGTTAGTTTGCGGGTGCCCAACTGACGCAAAGTGCAATTTAATGCCTACTTCTGCGCAGTATTCCTTGAATTCCTTGGATGTGAAGTTTGAACCATTATCTGTCACAATGCTATGAGGTACTCCAAACCAAAAAACGAGGCCTTTCACAAACTTTATTGCCGACACTGCATCTGGTGAATTTATTGGCTTCGCTTCTACCCACTTGGTGAATTTGTCGACGGCGACCAGCAGGTACTCATACCCTCCTGGCGAAGCTTTGTGCAGCTTGCCCACCATATCGAGTCCCCATTGGGCAAAGGGCCACGACAATGGTATTGGTGTTAATTCTGCCGCTGGAGAGTGAGGTTTTGCGGCAAATCTTTGACATGCGTCACAGGTTCGTACTATTTCCTTGGCATCCTCGATTGCTGTCAACCAATAGAATCCTGCCCGAAAACCTTGGCTGCAATAGCTCGACTACTTGCGTGGTGGCCACATATTCCTTCGTGTACATCCTTTAGAATTATTCTTCCTTCTTCGGGTGTGACACACCTTTGCAGGACGCCTGAAATGCTTCGCTTGTACAACTCCCCTTTGATCACTGTGAAAGCCTTGGATCGTCGAATAACTCGCCTTGCCTCAACTGGATCGTCGGGTATTTCTTTCATGAGGATATATGATATATATGCTTGCATCCAAGGAACTTCTACCATCATCACAAGCTCTTGGTCCTCTTCGTCCTCCGTGGTTTCTTTGAGAGGCGCCGAAGTTTTTTCTTCCTTTGCTTTTTTCTGCACCTTTTTCGGCTTCGTGGATCTCTCCGCTATTTCTTCCCAAAATACTCCTGGCGGGATTGGGAGGCACCGCGACCCGATGTTCGCGAGAACATCGGCTTCATCATTGCTCAATCTACTGATGTGATTTACCTCGCACCCATCAAACAGCTTCTCGAGCTCATTGTACATCTCCTTGTATGCCATCATGCTATCATTGACTGCGTCACATTGGTTCATAACTTGCTGAGCCACCAATTGTGAGTCGCCAAAGATTTTTAATCGAGTTGCACCACAAGCTTTCGCCATCTTCATCCCGTGTATGAGGGCTTCGTATTCTGCTTCATTGTTAGATGCGTTAGGGAACGTCATCCGGAGGACGTATTTTAACTTGTCGCCTTCAGGTGATATAAGTACCACTCCTGCGCCAGCTCCTTCTACTCTCTTGGACCCATCGAAGTTCATGGTCCAGGTTCTCGACAAATCTAGGGGTCCCATGTTTTGCAGCTCCATCCATTCTGCGATGAAATCTGGTAGAACTTGCGACTTGATTGCCTTTCTTTTTTCATACGTGATGTCCCGAGGGGAAAGTTCTATTCCCCAAAGGGAGACACGCCCTGTAGCTTCTGGATTGTTCAGTATATTTAAAAGAGGTGCTTCGTTGACTACTATTATCGGGTGTGCCGAAAAATAGTGGCGCAACTTCCTTGCCGTTGCAATTACTCCATATGCTAGTTTCTGGTACTGCGGGTACCGCTGTTTGGAAGGCGATAAAACTTCACTGATGAAATATACTGGCCTTTGCACTCCATGGAGTTTCCCTTCCTCTTCTCTTTCAACAACTAGCACTGTGCTAACCACTTGGGGCGTGGCTGCAATGTACAACAGGAGGGGTTCTTTTTCCTTCGGCGCCACCAGGATTGGTGGTGTCGAGATTGTGCGCTTTAGATCCTCGAAAGCTCTGTCGGCCTCTTCGTTCCACTGGAATTTCTCCCCTTGCTTTATCAAAGCGTAAAATGGTAATGCTTTTTCTCCCAGCCTGGCGACGAATCTGCTCAAAGCTGCGACTCGCCCAGTTAGCTGCTGTATTTCTTTCAACTTTGTTGGCTTCCTCATTGTTACGATAGCTTGTATTTTGTCGGGATTTGCTTCAATTCCTCTTGCTGAAACTAGAAACCCCAGAAGTTCTCCTGCTGGGACGCCGAAAGAACACTTCGTCGGGTTCAGCTTGAGGCAGAATTTGTCGAGGTTGTCAAAGGTTTCCTTGAGATCCTCGATCAGCGTCGCCCCCTTTTTTGACGTTATGACGATATCGTCGATGTATACTTGCATGTTTTTCCCAATCTGTGTCGCCAAACACTTCTGCATCATCCTCTGATATGTTGCTCCCGCGTTTTTCAGACCAAAGGGCATTGTTCTGTAGCAAAACACGCCATAAGGTGTGATGAACGCTGTCTTTACTTCGTCTTCTTCTTTCAATCTGATCTGGTTATAACCAGAATATGCGTCCAGGAAGGAAAGATGTTCACATCCAGCCGTGGAGTCGATAATTTGATCGATCCTCGGGAGGGGAAAGTGATCATTTGGACAATGTTTATTGAGACACGTAAAGTCGACGCACATGAGAAGGACCTTAGTGTTTTTCTTCGGCACCAACACAGGATTTTCTACCCATGTGGCTTCTGTATGCAACTCCTTGATAAAACCAGTTTCTCCTAGTCGGTCTATTTCTGCCAGCATAGCCTTGCGGTTTGGTTCCGAAAAACGCCGCAAAGGTTGTTTGATTGGTCTCGCTAGTGGATCCAAGTTTAGGTGGTGCTCGGCAAGTTCCCTGGGTACTCCTGGCATGTCAGCTGGACACCATGCGAAGATTTTCCAGTTCTCACGGAGGAACTCGATGAGCGCGCTTTCCTATGCGAGGTCCATGTCGTTTGCGATGGACGTCATCTTTTTTGGGTCTGTCGGGTGAATCTGCACCTCCTTAGAATTTTTCTCGGTATTAAAAGTTGATTCTTTATTTGGCCTTCCAACGTCTGGCAGCACGTCGTAGTCAGTCATACTCCTTGACGCCAAATACTCAGCTTGCATCCCGAAAGTTTCTGATATCCGATGAAAATCCTTATCGCACTTATCAGCTAAGACGAAGCTTCCTTTGACTGTGATTGGTCCCTTAGGTCCAGGCATCCTCCACAACAGATATGTATAATATGGTACCGCCATAAATCTAGCATATGCTGGTCGTCCTAGGGATGGCACCCGCAGGGTATGGGTGCGGGTAGAGCCATCCCATACCCGTACCCGTCACCTTCAATCTTACCCATCACCCGTACCCATACCCGTCAACGGGTACAAGTTTTTCCCATACCCGTCACCCGACAGGGTAAATGGGTACCCGCGGGTAAAAATACCCGCGCTTATAACACATCAAATTGATCAAAAAAAATATGACATGAGCTGAAGCGATCCTAAATAGAGAAATAATCCTCACCAACCTACCAGTAATTCTGAGACCATAAAGCGTGAGGTTCAACGTAGCTATGTGAAGGCATAATTAGGGGGAAATTAAGTACTTTAGAATATTACAACGGTCTACTTGTCAAATTTAGATGGGTAGATGGGTACATGGGTATGGGTTCTACAATCCCATACCCGTACCCGTCCTACCCGATGGGTATGATATTTTCCCATTTACAAATCCATGGGTAATATTTTGTCCCATACCCGTGCTCCTATTGGGTTTTTACCCGACGGGTACGCGGGTCATGGGTACCCATTGCCATCCCTAGGTCGTCCCAACAGAGCGTGATACTGCGACGGAAAATCCACAACTTCAAACTCCAGCTTCTCGATTCTATAATTCTCTCGGGTTCCAAACTGAACATCGAGATTAATCTTCCCCAATGGATAACTTGGTTTCTCCGGTGTGATACCATGGAACCTCGTGTCTGTTGACTTCAAGTTTGCTAAAGATATATTCATCTTCCTCAATGTATCTGCATACATAAGGTTTAAGCTGCTGCCGCCATCTATGAACACTCGAGAGACATCAAATCCCGCAATGACCGCTGGTAAAATAAGTGCTGACTGCCCTGGTCGAGGAACTTGCTGCGGATGATCTGCTATGGTGAAGCCAATATCTTGCCCTGACCAATTAAGATACTCGACTGTTGGTGGAGGCATTTTTTCTGCCATGAACACCTGTCGCGAGATTACTTTCTGAGCTCTATTGGATGGCCTTCCCTTCTGAATCATCGACACCGCTCCGTTGGAGTTAGGATCAGCGTAAGGTGGTGGTGGTGGTGCTGCCGCTATTCTGAGCTGATGTCGATTGTCTTCCGTAATTGCGGGAGGAGGTGGCAAGTGAATCTCGCTCCTGGGTTCTCGAGGATTTCTCTGTGCTGCTCGAGCATTAGCATGCTCTGCCCACCTTAACATTGCCTGGAAATTGCGACAATCTTTCTGCAGATGTCCTGACTGTCTTTTTTCGTTGCTATCGAGGAAAAGGTGCATTTGACACGGCCCATTCATCATCTCTTCAGGAGACACGAAAGGCCTCGGGAACCTAGGCCCGCTATTTTGCCTGTTGTTTCGAGAATCGTCTCTATTATCGCCTCGCTGCTCATTGCTTCTCTGATAATCGTCTCTGTTGTTTCCTCCTGCGTTTGCCCGAAAGCCTGCCGAAATTTGTCCTGGAGCATCATAGTTCGGGTACTGACGAGGAAATCGTCGCCTTGGTTGATAATTTCGACCACGGTCCTCCTCTGGCGACCTGTGTCGTTTGTTGTGGACAGCATCTTCTCCATCTGCCCATCTGTTTGCTATTTCCATTAACGCGGATACTGTCTTTGGGTTGGTCCTCCCCAAGTCCTCGACAAAATCTCCACGCCTGATTCCTGCGACAAACGCATCTATCGCTCTCTCGTCAGATATATTTTCTGCCGAGTTTTTGATGATGTTCCACCTTTGGATATATTTTCTCATTGGCTCGTCTGGCTTTTGTCGACATGCTCTCAACTCCTCTAACGATGCAGGTTTTTTGCACGTGGACCTGAAGTTCTTGACGAACACGTCCTCGAAGCTTTCCCAACTGTCGATAGATCCTGGAGGAAGTTTCTTTATCCAAGACCGTGCGGCTCCACTCAAATGCACCTGGATGCTTTGCATAGCTGTTGCTCTGGTTCCTCCTGTGAGTTTCACCGTCTCGAGATAATCAACTAGCCAATCTTCTGGATCTTGAAGGCCGTCGAATTTTTTGAAATTGTCAGGCAACTTGAATCCCGAAGGTACTCGAGTTTTCCGCACTCTCCTCGTGAAGCACGGCAAACCGCACATATCCTCGTCGTTTAACTACGGGACCGCCGATGTTCTCTTCTGCTTTGTCGCGCTCTGTCGACCCTTGCTTGTGCTGTCGTATCTCTTGCTCCACTTGGTCCTTCAGGAACTGCTGCTGCTGCTGCCGCAGGTCGTGGACTATTTTGCCTTGCTCTTCCTTCGGGAGGTGTTGATACAAACGTCGTCCCCATGGCTCCAACTCCTGCTATCGCCATGTTGTACAGTGTTTCCCTTGGATCTCCTGGAGGTGGTTTAGATGCGAGGATAAAAGCATGTGTCGCCATATACCCAGCCTCTGGTGTCTTAGGGATGATGTTTCCTCTTGTGTCTATCGACATAAAGGACATGTCGAGGTTTTGGACCAGGTGCTCTCTTTACGCTCGGGTATGTGTTGTAACCTTGATCTTGCTCTGTTCCGAGCCTCCTGTGGCTATCACCCGAAGTTCTAGATTGTCGACTCAGCTCGCCCTTCTCCCGCTCGGATGCGAAGCTGCCTCCTTTCTTCTGTTTAACTCAGCTGTCTGTTTTTCCAATTCTCTTGCAGCTCGTGCGAGCCTATATTGATATGCTTGTAATTCCTCGGGCGTGGCTGTGGTAGCCATTGGTTCTGAGCCGTCCATAGCTCTCGCGGCTCTATCCCATGCTGCTTGCGGGAGTCGAACTCTGTGTCGCGGCTGTGGCCCGACGTATTTATTGCCCAAGCCTCGTCGCAGATCGGAGGGATCGACTTATGGATTTCGCAGATCGTCGAAAGCCTCAGATGTTTCCTCTTGGTCATTGCTTGGCTCTCCAATGACATCAATCTGATGATATTTTGTATTCAGATCTATGTTGGGTTTGGTGATACCATCGTTGAGATTGGTGAAGACCTTGCCCACTGTAGTAGATTTGTCGATGAAGTCGTAACTGTCGACACTGCTTGAGCCATTGCTTATATATGAGTCTGCAGATGACTCAAACGACATGTCGCTGAAGATCTTGGCGAGTTTCTCTCTTGCCCTGATGCTGATGTAGCGTGACGACGAAGTTTCTTCTTCTCCTGATTCGGTTGACGATGTATAGCTTGAAAAATCGGAATCGACCGCCGACGATCCCGACGAAATCGGAATTTCGACACGATACGATCCTTCTTTCTCGACGCGAAAGTGAAACCTTCCGAACGTCATCTCCATAGGCTCCGCCAGATACGCATATGCATCCAAACGGGAGGGTGGGTGAGGAACAAAATCGACAGGACCAGCAGCGATCTGTTTACCTCGATCCATTGCGTTGCTTGCGGTTGACGATGTCGAAGATCTTGAGCGTGCCATCGAGATCAGATCCTTACGCCTCTAGTTCCCACAGACGGCGCCAATTCACAAGGTATTAACTTGTCAATGCCTATGGATTGTAGGCTAGGGTTTAGTTGGAAGTAGAGGGCAAGTAGATCTCGAAGGTTTCAGCCGAAAAGTACTCAACGATTATGAAACTAGGGTTTGTAAAACAATGATTCGATCCTCTATGCGTCCCTCGACTCCCCCTTATATAGGAGGCGGAGCCGAGGGATTCGTGTTGTACAAGTTACAAAGTCCGGGAAGGTTTCTAACTCATCCCGCAAGATTACAAATAAGACTTTCTATTACAACTCTAGCTTTCCTTAATAATATCTTGGGCTTCCAAATCTTCTTATTCTTCGGGTAGTGGGCCTTCAGTAAACCCCGGGTACTATCTTCGGCAGGCCCATTTGGGATGCCTATGTCACCAGCCCACGCGTGCTCTCCCGCCGAGGTTCGACTACCGCGACCCCGATGCCAGCGATGATGATGACGGCGACTACGACAACTACAGTGGCGAGTACTATAGGGCTATGCACGAGTATGACTGAATGACTCGAACAGTCGAATCTGGCCATGTATCTTAATTAATTTTCAGTTGAGCTCTGTACTTTAATTCCATGTATCTGGCGGGAAACTTTTCTCATCATCAGCGTCTGCCACAACGACTTTATTGAAAATACAATTAAAATAGATAAACAACTAGTCTAGTCGATCTACTCGTCGTCGGAGGTTGTCTTGGTCCAAATGTCGTCCCACCGAGGGTCGTTGTCGGCCCAAGTTGTATTCGGGTTGTCGAGCTCGAACACGACGACGGCCCGACGGTGGTGCCTGTTGGACCTGCGATGTGCCCGGAGGTCAGCGAAGAACGCGTCGGTGTTGTCGATGTCGTTGGGGAACTGCGCCCTCCACTGGCGCATCAAGTCCTCGTCGTGCTCGGCGATGGCGATCCGGCGCTGCACCTGGCGGTGGCGGCGACGGTCCTCATCGTCGACGAGGCACGGCGTCGGCGCGAGGAACTCCGCCTCCTCTAGCGATTCGACGTCTGGGAAGTTCATGTCGCGCCGTGGCCGCCGAAATCACCATGCGGCCGCGTCGTAAGCGCGCGCCGCCAGCTCCGGGGTGTTGTACGTGCCGAGGGTGAGCCGGAAGCCACCGGCGCGCATCTCGGCGTAGAACCTACCGTTCGGACGCGCTCAGACGCCACGGAAGCCGGACGAGCCGCGACGGCGTGGCGGCATCCCGGCGACGAATGAACGGAGGCGACGGCTGATGACCCACAAGTATAGGGGGCGTATCGTAGTATCTTCGATAAGTAAGAATGTCGATCCCAACGAGGAGCAGAAGGTGTTGACAAGCAGTTTCGATGAAGGATTCACTGTAAATGCTCACAGACAAGTATTCAGGGAGTTTTGATGTAACAGATGAATAAAGTACGAGTAAGTAAAGTGTGAGAGTAACAATTGCAGCGAGTGGCCCAATCCTTTTTAGCACAAAGGACAAGCCGGTTTGTTTACTTATAATGACCAAACGTTCTCGAGGACACACGGGATTTTAGTCTAGTGCTTTCGCTACATACGGCTAATTAATCTTCATTGTTTTGATAAGTGTTGTGTGGGTGAACCTGTGCTAATATACCGCCCTTCCTAGGACTAATACATACTTGTGATTATACCCCTTGCAAGCATCCGCAACTACAAGAAAGTAATTAAGATCAATCTAACCACAGCCTTAAACTCTGAGATCCTGCTATCCCTCCTGCATCGATATACCAACGGGGGTTTAGGTTTCTGTCACTCCGGCAACCCCGCAATCGGCAAACGAGTACAAGATGCATTCCCCTAGGCCCATAAAGGTGAAGTGTCGTGTAGTCGACGTTCACACGACACCACTAGAAGAATAACACCACAACTTAAATATCATAACATTGAATATTACTCAACCATACTTCACTACTAACATTTAGACTTCACCCATGTCCTCAAGAACTAAACGAACTACTCACGAGACATCATATGGAACATGATCAGAGGTGATATGATGATGAATAACAATCTGAACATAAACCTTGGTCCAACGGTTTCACTCAATAGCATCAATAACAAGTAGAAATCAACACCGGGAGAGTTTCCCCTATCAAACAATCGAGATCAAACCCAAATTGTTACAGCGGTGACGATGTGCAGCGGTGGAGACGGCGGTGATGATGATGAAGATGATGATGATGGTGATGGAGATGATGTCCAACTCGATGGCGGTGACGATGGCGTCGATTTCCCCCTCCGGGAGGGAATTTCCCCGGTGGATCTCAGCCTGCCGGAGAGCTCTTTTCTCTCTGGTGTTCTCTGCCCCGCAGAGGCGGCTGTGACTCTTCGCGACCTATCCCCTGGAGCTTAGGTTTTCGGGACGAAGACGTTCACGAAGAAAAGGAGGCGAGAGGGGGCTGTGGGCCCCCTCCTCACAGGGCGGCGCGGCCAGGCCTTGGGCCGCGCCGGCCTATGAGGTGGGCCCACCTCGGGTCCCCTCGGCTCCCCCTTCTGGCTCCCTTCGTCTTCTGGAAAATAGGATTTTTCATATAATTTCCGTCTACTGTTGATCTTCCGAAATATTGCATTCTGACGGCGCTTTTTCCAGCAGAATCCTGGCTCCGGTGCGCGATCCTCCAATAATCATGAATCATGCAAAATAGAAGAAATAACATAAATATCATCTCCAAATATGAAATATATCAATGAATAACAGCAAATTATGATAATGCAAATTGGACGTATCAACTCCCCCAAGCTTAGACTTCGCTTGTCCCCAAGCGAAACTGAACTCGGTAAACAGGTCCACATGTTTATGGAGTGAAGAGTCGATAAATAAAATACGGACAAGAAGCATCATATTCATTCACACAAGACATTCTAGTAAACAACTCCCTCATATAATTCAACTTGAAACAAGTATAAGGTAATCACAAATAAAGGTGCATAAGAAATCATAGTTGGTGATGGCAAACTTCGTTCTTGGTCAAAGAACAGTTAACAGGTTATACTTATCTATTGAGCAGCGCTCTTATGTTAAAGTTTATATGGCACAACTTGCATACTCAATCATAATAATATCCTCATGATCATTGATAACTTGCAAAGCTATATTCATTCAGATAAAACTTGTACTAAACAAGGAAGAATAAAAGACATGATGAAGCAAATCACAATATAATGGTTTGATCACAACAACTCAAATGCTTGCTTAAGATGGAGGGAAATAGATTTACTGACTCAACATAAAGTAAAAGACAGGCCCTTCGCAGAGGGAAGCAGGGATTAAATCATGTGCTAGAGCTTTTTCAGTTTTGAAATCATATAAAGAGAATGAAAGTAACATTTTGAGAGGTGTTTGTTGTTGTCAACGACTGGTAGCGGGTACTCTAACCCCCTTGCCAGACAAACCTTCAAAGAGTGGCTCCCATTTTATTTTTATTTTTGTGTGGCACTCCTTCCAACCTTTCTTTCACAAACCATGGCTAACCGAATCCTCGGGTGCCTGCCAACAATCTCATACCATGAAGGAGTGCCTTTTTATTTTAGTTTTATTATGATGACACTCCCCACAACCTTTGCTTACACAAGCCATGGCTAACCGAATCCTTCGGGTGCCGTCCATCAATCACATACCATGGAAGAGTGTCTATTTAGGTTAATTAATTTGGGACTGGGAATCCCATTGCCAGCTCTTTTTGCAAAGTTATTGGATAAGTGGATGAGGCCACTAGTCCATTGGTGAAAGTTGCCCAACAAGATTGAAAGATAAAACACCACATACTTTCTCATGAGCTATAAAACATTGACACAAATAAGAGATAGTAAATTTTGAATTATTTAAAGATAGCACACGAAGTATTTACTTGGAATGGCAGGAAATACCATGTAGTAGGTAGTTATGGTGGACACAAATGGCATAGGTTTGGGTTGAGGTTTGGATGCACGAGAAGCATTCCCTCTCAGTACAGGTCTTTGGCTAGCAAGGTTAATTAGCAAGCACAAGAGTTGAGGGAAACAAACAAATATACATGTGATAGAAACAATCATGCATCTTCCTTGTAAGCACAAACAATTTTAAATTCAGAATAATAAGCTATGAGCTAACAAGAAAGGAAGACAATGAAACAACTACGAGTATTTCTCTTTTCTAATTAAACCTCAAAGTGTTGTTGCTATTGACCAATGCTAAGTTTGCCAAAACCAAATAGATTTACTCAATGCTCCCAAAGTGATACCAATACTAATAACAAGATCAATCATATAATAAGGATTGCAAACTAAAATAAGATGTGCAATATGTAAATGATAAGACTTCTCATTAATATTCCATAACGATAACTCACACCAAGGGATACATAGACAATCAACTAAAGGAGAGATACTTCCACACTGCAACCCATCTTATATGATAACTTCCCTACTCATGATATGACACTACTTGATAGTAAAAAGTAAAAGGTAGTGATGATGTGATACCGCGGCACTCCCCCAAGCTTGGAACAAACCAAGGGGATGCCAATACCGATGATGAATTACTCCTTCGGCGATGGTGGTGATGAATTCCTCCCGCGCTTCTTACAGATCTCCTTCAGCTTCAGTTTCTCAGTTCGGCAATTCTGCACTAAGACTCGAAGAGATTCATTGTTATCTGAAGTTGGCGGTGGTGACCTTGTGATGGGAATCGAGTAATATTCCAGCATTCTACGGAGACGCTAATTCTCCTCCTCGAGTATCTCCACTTCTCTTCTTAGAGCCCGGTATTGATCACAAAACTCATCGGTAGTCCGTAGAGCTTCTTCCAACACGGGGAAAGAGTCGAGGCTAAGAGTCGATGGTAAGGGTCCCTGCAAGTTATGAGAAAAAGAACGTCGAGTGTCAACAGATCCCACCATGATTTGCTTACTCCCAACGGCTTGTTGCTCTTGTTTTGATGACACCCTTTTCACTTCTTCCTCCGAAAGCCCCTTGCCCTTGTTGTTGGAGGCCATGGTGCTCCTAGATTGAAAACAAATCCTGGCAGAAACAGCTCGAAACAAAACACGTCGAGAAAACGATATACGGACCTCCAGGGGTCCGGGGGATTATATAGCAGGAATTTGTATGTCATAAGGAAAGTACCAGGTCGAACCAGAGTCGGGGAGGGGCGACGAGGCGGCCAGCTCATAGGGCGGCGCGGCCTGGCTGGGGCCCGCGCCGGCCTATGGGGGCACGCCCTCGTGCGTCTCCTCCACTCCGTTTCGATCTCGTAATTTTTCATATTTTCCAAAAATACCAAAAACATTGCTCGGAAGGTAAATTGCGAACTTTTTATTACCAGTACTGTTACCTATTCAAAGTCGAGTTCTGGCGGACTGTCAATTTGACCTTTGATGAAAGCCTCCGGTGTTTCCACTCGAATAACATCAACATCTACATTGTAAGAATCACCTGAGATATAATGCTTGAGTCTTTGTCCATTCACTACTTGTGTGGCATTGCCTTGGAGAGAGCTAATTTTAATTGCTCCTGAACGATACACCTCCTCAACAACATATGGTCCTTCCCATTTCGAGAGTAATTTCCCTGCAAAGAATCTGAGACGAGACCGATACAATAGGACTTTATCCCCAATATTAAATTCTCTTTTGATAATCCTTCTATCATGCCATTTTTTAACTTTCTCTTTAAAGAGTTTAGCATTTTCATAAGCTTCACTTCTCCATTCATCTAGAGAGCTCAATTGCAGCAACCTCTTATTACCAGCTAGTTTAGGATCTTTATTTAGTTCTCTAACAACCCAATAAGCTTTGTGCTCTAGTTCTAAAGGTAAAGACAAGCTTTTCCATAAACCATTTTATAAGGTGACATTCCCATGGGATTTTTATAAGCAGTTCTATAAGCCCATAGTGCTTCCTTCAATTTACTAGCCCAATTCTTTCTAGTTTTATTAACAGTCTTTTGCAAGATAGATTTAATTTCTCTATTTGATAGTTCTACTTGCCCACTAGTTTGAGGATGATAAGCGGAAGCAATTCTATGATTAATACCATATTTAGCAAGAGTTTTTCTAAAACCACCATGAATAAAATGAGAACCTCCATCAGTCATAATATATCTAGGAACTCCAAATCAAGGAAAAATAATATCTAAAAGCATCTTTAAAGAGGTCTTACCATCAGCACTTTTTGTAGGTATGTCTTCCACCCATTTAGTAACATAATCAACAACAACAAGTATATGAGTGTTACCTTCTGAAGAGGGAAAAGGTCCCATGAAGTCAAATCCCCAACAATCAAACGGTTCAATAACAAGAGTATAACTCATAGGCATTTCATTGCGTCTGGAGATATTACCAACCCTTTGGCATTCATCACAAGATAAAATAAACTTCCTTGCATCTTTGAAGAGAGTTGGCCAATAAAAACCTGATTGTAGAACCTTTTGCACGGTTCTTTCTCCAGCGTGATGTCCTACATAAGCACTACCATGACATTTTCTCAATATCTCTTGTTGTTCATATTCGGGAACGCATCTTCGCAGAATACCATCCACTCCTTCTTTATATAAGTGTGGGTCATCCCAGAAATAATGCCTCAAGTCATAAAAGAATTTCCTCCTTTGCTGAGCTGAAAAGGTTGGAGGCAAGTACTTGGAAACAATAAAGTTAGCATAATCAGCATACCAAGGACTGTCTCGCGAGCTCACCTTTATTACAGCCAATTGTTCATTTGGAAAACTATCATTAACAGGAACATGATCATAAGCAATATTTTCCAATCTAGACAAGTTATCAGCAATAGGATTATCAGCACCTTTCCTATCTACAATATGTAAATCAAATTCTTGCAACAGAAGTACCCATCTAATAAGCCTTGGCTTAGCATCTTTCTTTTGCATAAGGTATCTGATTGCAGCATGATCAGTATGAATAGTAACTTTTGAATCAACAATATAAGATCTAAACTTATCACAAGCAAAGACTACAGCTAACAATTCTTTTTCAGTAGTAGCATAATTTCTTTGAGCAGCATCAAGAGTTTTACTAGCATAATGAATAACATTCAATTTTTTATTTACTCGCTGTCCAAGAACAGCACCTACAGCAAAATCACTAGCATCACACATAATTTCAAATGGTAAGTTCCAATCAGGAGGTTCAACTATAGGAGCAGTTGTTAAGGCTTTCTTTAGAGTTTCAAAAGCTTCCTTACAATCATCATCAAAAACAAAAGGTACATCTTTTTGAAGAAGATTAGTAAGAGGTTTTGAAATCTTGGAGAAGTCTTTAATAAACCTCCTATAAAACCCAGCACGACCAAGAACACTACGAATACCTTTAACATCCCTAGGGTAGGGCATCTTCTCAATTGCTTCAACTTTAGCTCTATCAACTTCAATACCTCTCTCGGAAATTTTATGTCCCAATACAATTCCTTCATTAACCATAAAGTGGCATTTCTCCCAATTAAGAACAAGGTTAGTTTCTTCACATCTCTGCAAAACTTTATCAAGGTTCCGCAAGCAATTATCAATAGAATTCCCATAGACAGAAAAATCATCCATGAATACCTCTACAATACTCTCGCAAAAGCCATGAAAAATAGCAGACATGCATATTTGAAAAGTAGCAGGAGCATTACATAAACCAAAAGGCATGCGTCTATAAGCATAAGTTCCATAGGGACAAGTGAAAGTGGTTTTCTCTTGATCTTTAGTTTTAACAGCAATTTGTGAAAACCCAGAATAACCATCCAGAAAGCAAAAATGAGTAATTTTAGACAGCCTTTCTAACATTTGATCAATAAAAGGCAAAGGGTAATGATCTTTCTTAGTAACCTTATTAACTTTTCGATAATCAATGCACATTCTATACCCTACAACTACTCTTTGAGGTATGAGCTCATCATTATCATTGGGCACAACAGTCATTCCTCCTTTCTTAGGAACACAATGCACAGGACTAACCCATCTACTATCAGCAATAGGATATATAATACCAGCTTCAAGAAGTCTTAATACCTCATTTCTTACCACATCCTTCATCTTAGGAATTAGACGACACTGAGGTTCAACAACAGGCTTCGCATCATCTTCCATATTAATGGCATGTTGGCAAATAGAGGGGAAATCCCCTTCAAGTCATCAAGAGTGTAGCCAATAGCACCTCGATGTTTCTTCAATATTTCCAATAACCTTTCTTCTTCAAACTCTGAAAGCTTAGAACTAATAATAACAAGATATATTTTCTTATCATCAATATGAGCATATTTAAGATTATCAGGCAATGGTTTTAAATCAAAGACAGGATCTTCCTTTGGTGGCGGTGTTGTACCCAGATCTTCTACCGGTAAATCATGCTTAAGAGTAGGTTGACGAAGGAAAATTTCATCAAGCTCATCTCTTTCTTCCCTAAAAACTTCACTGTCACTATTCTCCAAATGTTGCTGCAAAGGATTATTAGGAGCAAGAGCAATAGATGCACACTGTTCAACTTTAAAATCATTATTAGGCGAATCAATTTTATAAGGAGTTTTGGTAAATTTAGAGAAGTTAAACTCATAAGATTCACCAGCAAATTTAGTAAAAAAATTCTCTTTCTTGCAATCTATAATAGCTCCACAAGTATTTAGAAAAGGTCTACCAAAAATGATAGGACAATATTTACTAGCAGCAGAACCAAGTACCAAAAAGTCAGCAGGATATTTAATCTTACCGCATAGAACTTCCACATCTCGAACAATACCAATTGGAGAGATAGTTTCTCTATTAGCCAGCCGAATAACCACATCAATATCTTCAAGTTCACAAGAACCAATTTCGTGCATAATCTCCGTGTAAAGCTCATA